>NC_056035.1:41281956-41582922 GCF_004379255.2 Salvia splendens | reverse complement strand
AAGATTCCCCTATATTGTTCCGAGTGCAAGCACGTAGGCCACTCGGCGATGACTTGCTACGCTTCTGGGAAGCGCCCCATGCCTCCTAAGAGGGATTACACGTACGGGCCGCCCGCACAGAACAGACCGACTCCCAACAGAGAGAGCGAGTTGCGACGTGCAGAGCAGCCCCTTGCGGCGACCTCCACGGCTGGTAATCCTACACAGGTCCAGCGGCAGCAGCCTAGCGCGGGAAAGGCTACAGAGAGGCCTCCCCCAGAGGTTAGCCAGCCTCCGTGTCAAGTGAGACGCAGGCAGGAGTTGGCGGTCAGAGAGATGGCCCCCACCTCTGTCTCACACCCTGGGTCTTCTTCCGCAGCCGCAGAGGGTGCACAGGTTGCTGAGGACGACGGTTTCGTCGCCCCTAAGAAGAAGATGAACGCGAAGAATGTTGCTTGTCGACAGAGGTGGCGAGAGAAGCGCCGGGCAGAGAGACGGGCAGCCTCTATCGCAGCGAGGACAGTGTCAGACGGCGAGGGAGAGCATGGCATTGAGGCGGATGAGTCCTCGTCAGAGAGTGAGCGGGGTTCTAGATCGCTCTCTCCTACACTTCGACTTGGGCTCGGGTTCGGCCCCCTAGCGATGGTGTTGCATGACAACAACATGTTCGGAGCCTTGGAGGATTTTCCCTCTGATGATGCTGAGGTTGAGGTAGACAGCGATAACCACCAGGATCATATGATTTGTGAGGTACCGAAGACGAGGCTTGAACTCTCAGATCCGGTGATTCAGTACATAGGACCTCCTTCCCCTCCAGCAGAGAGTACACCGAAGAGGGCGAGGCTATCGGCCTCGGGAACTCGCTGAGTTTCCAATGTCTAGCCATTTCATGATCTGGAATGCCCAGGGGATAGCGAACGCTACTACCCAAGGCAGTTTCAAGAATATGATCGATATGTATAGTGTGTTGTTTGCCGCAGTGCTTGAGCCTCAGACAGAACCCCAGCCTTCTTTCTTTAGTAGGCGCTTTGGGTTGCAATTTAGGTGCTCGAACACAAACGGCAAGATTTGGATCTTCTCTCACAGGGATTGGCAGGTCGATGTGATCGACGATTCCGAGCAAGTTCTTCATGTCCGAGTTACTGCTGCTTTATTCCCTACTCCAATCTTTCTCTCCGTAGTGTACGCTAAGTGCTCGAGGGAGGGGAGATACGATTTGTGGAATAAGCTCAGGGACATCTCCTTAGCGACTGACGGGGCACCCTGGCTTGTTGGAGGCGACTTCAACATCTTCTTGTTGGAGGAAGAGAGACGGGGCAGTACGACAGATAGGCACGGAGAGATGATGGACTTTGCTGACGCCGTTGCAGACTGCCAGCTTCTGGACCCAGGCTTTGATGGCCCACCTTTTACTTGGACGAGGAGTGGGCTCTGGGAGAGGTTGGACAGAGTCCTTCTAGGGGAGCATTGGACGACAGTCTTTGCAGCTACTAGGGTGACTCACTTGCCTAGGATCTCTTCAGATCATGCCCCTTTGCTCGTGCGATGCCAGCTCACTACCCAGATTCCGAGGCCATCCTTTAGGTTTCAGAACATGTGGGTACGGCATCATACTTTCAGGGATGAGATCACCAGAGTGTGGGCGGCGGAGACGGGCTTCTTCGGCATGCTCAATCTTCAGTTCAAACTCAGCAGAGTGAAGAATTTTCTCAAAGGATGGAACAGAGAGGTCTTTGGGAACATCTTCGAGAGGCTGAGGGATGCAGAGGAGGCAGTTACCGTTGCGTAGGCGGCTTACGACGGGGATCCCACGGGAGCCCATAGGAGTGAGCTCAGCCGATGCACCGCTCTCTATGTACTCTGCACTAGGATGGAGGAGGATTTCTGGAAGCAGAAGGCTGCCATTCGGTGGGCGGCAGAAGGCGAAAGAAATTCCAAATTCTTCCATGGGTGGGTGCGACAGAAGCGGGTGAAGTCACGGATTCACGCCATTCAGGCAGGAGGACAGACTCTCACGTCAGAGGACGATATCAGACAGTCGGCGGTAGGTTTCTTTCAGCAGCTGCTCACGACAGACATTAAGCAGTTGGAGCAGCCGGACCTTGATCTCTTGAGCAGCCTTCCAGACTCAGTGGACAGCGAGGGCCTCTGTGCAGTCCCGGTCTCAGATGAGGTGAGAGCGGCGGTCTTTGGCATCAGTGGAGACAGCGCCTCTGGACCGGATGGTTTCTCGTCCCTGTTCTTCCAGCACTGTTGGGACATCGTTGGAGCAGAGGTGGTGGCAGCAGTGGAGGACTTCTTCTTGGGGGCCCCTATGCCCCGCAGCTTCACAGCCACGACCATCATACTCTTACCGAAGAAGGCAAGCCCGGCGACCTGGGCGGAGTACAGGCCGATTAGCCTTTGCAATGTGACCAACAAGATCATCACCAAGATCTTGACATCGCGTTTGGCGCCACTGCTTCCTCTAGTATTGGCGCCGAACCAGAGCGGTTTTGTCAAGGGTCGCTTGCTTAGTGATAATGTGCTCCTGGCTCAGGAATTGATTCATGATATCAGCAGGTCGCTCATTCAGAAGGCTAACTCCCCTAATCTGGCCCTCAAGCTATATATGGCGAAGGCCTATGATCGAGTGCAGTGGCCTTTCCTCCTCATGGTGCTTGAGAGGATGGGATTCCCGCCGGGGTGGGTGAGTATGGTCAGGAGATGTATCTCTTCGTGCTGGTTCTCTGTGCTTGTGAACGGGGCTTCGGCAGGTTTCTTCCACTCTACGAGGGGACTTCGCCAGGGAGATCCGTTATCACCGTCTTTGTTCGTGCTTGCTGCAGATTATCTGTCGAGGAGCTTGGACAGGCTTGTGGCCACACATCCTGATATGGAGTATAGATGTGCTCGACGCGCGCCGGCCATATCCCATCTGTCTTATGCCGACGACATTGTCATATTTGTCAGGGCACACAGACAGTCCGTGGAGAGGCTGGTACACTGTCTTGACCACTATTCTGCCGTGTCGGGCCAGATGGTGAACAAGGGAAAGAGTCACTTCTATCTCTTTCAGAAGTTCGATTCTTGGGTGGCTGAGGTGGCAGAGGTGAGTGGATTCCAGCAGGGATTCCTCCCTTTCACTTACCTGGGAGTGCCTATCTATAAGGGGGGGCTGAAGGCCGACTACCTTTTAGATATCCGACAGAAGATGGTGGACCGGATTCACAGCTGGTCCCACAGACATCTCTCTCTTGGAGGTCGCCTTGCTCTGATCAAGAGCACCCTTGTCACTATCCCTCTTCACATCTTCCAGGTTCTGAAGCCGTTTGAGTACTGGATGAGGGACTTGGAGCAGATCTTGGCCAGGTTCTTTTGGGGCACGGTTGGGGAGCAGAGGAAGATTCACTGGGTTAGCTGGAAGAAGAAGATTTGCTTGCCGTTGGATGAGGGAGGCCTTGGCATCCGTCGTTTTCGTGAGCTCGTCAAAGCTTTCAGCATCAAGCTCTGGTGGAGATTTCTCGCGCAGGATTCACTATGGGCGCAGTTCACCATGCGCAAGTATTGTTTCCATGCTGGTCGTGCCTTCATTTCTCCTTACTCTGTGCATGATAGTCCTATATGGCATCGTCTCACGGACATTAGGGGTCAGGTTCATGGTCTCATTAGGTGGTCCCTCGGCGAAGGGCGGATTAGTTTCTGGGATGACGTGTGGGTCGGGGATCTCCCCCTTAGGACCTACTGTCTGCCTGGGACTGATCTTCCTGCCGCTGAGGTCTCTAGGTTTTGGCGTGATCATACTTGGCATGTTGATAAACTGCATGATTATTTGGCTTTGTATGGTGTGCCTTTGCATGTGTTGGATCTTATCAGGGCTGTTCCGATTGAGGTGGGCAGGCGGGATGTGATGCGATGGAGCCTCACTGGCGATGGCGAGTTCTCGACACGGTCCCCTAGACATTTCGGACTTCGCATGGTTTGGAATGCTGGGCTGACCCCGACCATTTCTATCTTCATCTGGCGCCTCTTCCTCCAGAGGGTCCCTGTTGAGTGCTATGTTCAGACCCGCGGTATCTCTCTCGCATCCAAGTGTCTGTGTTGTGTCTCTTCTTTTTCAGTCGAGTCTTTTCAGCATTTGTTTGTGTCGAGTCCGTTGGCGAGATCTGTTTGGGACTACTTCGATGGCTGGTTCCCTTATATTAGCACACACATTCACACGTGCACTGATATTGCACTTAGATTAGGTTTTTGGTGGAGGTCCTCTCACAGGGCTCCCACCTTGCACATCAGTTTTATCATTCCTTGCTTGGTATATTGGTTCATTTGGACGGAGAGGAATAGCTGCAAGTACCGCGGCGTTTCTTTTCGTTCTTCTCATGTTATTTGGCAGGTGATTCGGCATTTGCGGATTCTTGTGGCGGCGGGTGTGCTAGTCCCCCTTCATTGGCGCGGTTGCACCCCGACTGTCAACTTCATGCCTTCAGTTCCTCCTCGCCGGCGAGTTCTGAGGTCCTTGAGTGTGCTTTGGCATCCACCCGACGATCCTTGGGTGAAGCTGAACACAGATGGGGCCTTCTCTACCTCGACGGGACAGGCTGGTGGTGGGGGAGTGGTTCGTGGCTCAGACGGTTCTCTTTTGCGGGCCTTTTGCACGCCCCTTGTAGCTGCGTCGGCCTTCGAGGCGGAGCTTCTAGCTCTTCTTCATGGGTTGACGATGGCTATGGAGTTCTCATCACAGGTTTGGGTCGAGATGGACGCAGCAGCAGTGGTCGCAGTGTTCACTTCGGGACGCATGGGAGCGGCGGACGTGAGACATCACATGGCTCGCATTCGCATTTTGCTCTCACAGATGCAGGTTCGGTTCTCTCACATCCACCGAGAGGGTAACCGGGCAGCAGATTTTCTTGCAGGTAGGGGGGTCCAGACCCCTGCCATCACTTACTATGATTCAGATACAGCGCCTCGGTACTTGAAGTCGCTTGTGAGGATGGACCAGCTGGGCTATCCGAACTTCAGATTCAGATATCGAGATGGATGAGTTTTTATTTTTGTTATGGATTTTGATATGTATTTCTTGTATTTCCTTTGGGCTTGACCACTCCTTGGTCATCGCCCAAGTTATTATGTGCTTTATTAGTTCGTTTGCTAGATGGATAATACCCGGCTTGTGGGGATATCCTAGTAGCTTAGATAAGTTTTTTGATATGTATCTCTTTTTGTGGACCAAGTCACTTTTGGGCTTGGTCAATGTACGACACTTTATCGTTTGATTTGATATGGACAGGTTGGGGGTCCACCTAACCCCCCGCCGTAATGGTGTTTGAGAAAAAAAAAAAAAAAAAAAAACCCTAACCCTAACCCTAAACCCTGAACCCAAAAAAAAACCCTAAACCCTAAACCCTGAAGCCGTATCAGTATTGGATGAGGGAGTTGGAGCAGATCTTGGCCCGGTTCTTTTGGGGCACGGTTGGGGAGCAGAGGAAGATTCGCTGGGTTCGCTGGAAGAAGAAGATGTGTCTTCCGTTGGATGAGGGAGGCCTCGACATCCGTCGTTTCCGCGAGGTCGTCAAAGCTTTCAGCATCAAGCTCTGGTGGAGATTTCTCGCGCAGGATTCACTTTGGGCGCAGTTCACCATGCGCAAGTATTGTTTCCATGCTGGTCGTGCTTTCATTTCTCCTTACTCTGTGCATGATAGTCCTATTTGGCATCGTCTCACGGACATTAGGGGTCAGGTTCATGGTCTCATTAGGTGGTCCCTAGGCGAAGGGCGGAATAGTTTCTGGGACGACGTGTGGGTCTCATTAGGACCTATTGTCCGCCCGGGACTGATCTTCCTGCCGCTGAGGTCTCTAGATTTTGGCATGATCATACTTGGCATGTTGAAAAACTGCATGATTATCTGGCTTTGTATGGTGTGCCTTTGCATGTGTTAGATCTTATCAGGGCTGTTCCGATTGAGGTGGGCAGGCGGGATGTGATGCGATGGAACCTCACTGGCGATGGCGAGTTCTCGACGGCCTCAGCTTGGGAGCTTATCCGGACACGGTCCCCTAGACATTTCGGACTTCGCATGGTTTGGAATGCTGGGCTGACCCCTACCATCTCTGTCTTCATCTGGCGCCTCCTCCTCTAGAGGCTCCCTGTTGAGTGTTATGTTCAGGCCCGTGGTATCTCTCTTGCATCCAAGTGTCTCTGTTGTGTCTCTTCTACTTCAGTCGAGTCGTTTCAGCATTTGTTTGTGTCGAGTCCTCTGGCGAGATCGGTTTGGGATTACTTTGATGGCTGGTTCCCTTATATCAGCACACACATTCACACGTGCACTGATATTGCACATAGATTAGGTTTTTGGTGGAGGTCCTCTCACAGGGCCACCGTCTTGCACATCAGCTTCATCATTCCCTGTTTGGTATACTGGTTTATCTGGACGGAGAGGAATAGCTGCAAGCATCGCGGCATTTCTTTTCGTTCTTCACATGTTATTTGGCAGGTTGTTCGGCACCTGCGGATCTTGGTGGCGGCGGGTGTGCTAGTCCCCCTTCATTGGCGCGGTTGCACCCCGGCCGTTGACTTCATGCATTTGGCTCCTCCTCGCCGGCGAGTTCTGAGGTCCCTGCAAGTGCTTTGGCATCCACCCGACGATCCTTGGGTGAAGCTGAACACCGACGGGGCCTTTACTAGCTCGACGGGACAGGCAGACGGTGGGGGAGTGGTTCGGGGCTCAGACGGTTCACTCTTGGGGGCCTTTTGTACGCCGCTCGCAACTGGGTCGGCCTTCGAGGTGGAGCTTTTAGCTCTTCTTCACGGGCTGACACTGGCTATGCAGTTCTCCTCGCATGTCTGGGTTGAGATAGATGCGGCAGCAGTGGTCGCGGTGTTCACTTCAGGACGCGGAGGAGCAGCGGATGTGAGACATCACATGGCTCGCATTCGTACTTTGCTCGCACAGATACAGTTCATGTTCTCTCACATCTTTCGAGAAGGCAACCGACCAGCAGACTTTTTGGTAGGTAGGGGGGTCCAGACCCCTGCCATCACCTTCTTTGATGCGGATTCAGCGCCTCGGTATTTGAAGTCGCTCGTCAGGATGGACCAGTTGGGCTATCCGAACTTCAGATTCAGATATCGAGATGGATGACTTCTTCACTTGGTTCGTGGTTTTGATTTATGGTTTTTTGATTTCCTTTGGATTTAGCCCGCTTTTGGCCATCATCCTTGTTCTTTTTATGATGTATAGCTTTGTTATGTTTATCCTCTCTTTAGTTAGATGGTTAGTACCCGGTCTGTGGGGATACCATAGTAGCTTTGTTAGCTCTTGTGTTTTGTATCTCTCGTGCGGACCGAGTCACTTTTGGGCTCGTCTGATGTATGTGCTTTTGGTGATTTTTGATATATACAGGTTGGGGGTCAGCCTTAACCCCCCGCCGTGATGGTGTTTGAGGAAAAAAAAACCATAAACCCTAAACCAGGGAGCTTCAATGGAGGAATCCAAACCCGTGCCTCAAAGCAGAAAGAGGCATCTTCAACATGAGATTCAGGATTCTCCCTACTACAAGATGCGAGGACTTCTCAAAGACCTTCGCCCCCATTTCATTGAGGTGCTCAAGACTCATGACTTTCGAAATTGCAAAGCAGCTGATGATATCCGTCAAGGGATGAAGCTTCTGATGGAACTATACCAAGAAAAGACAGAAAACTCCGTTCAGCTGAAAAAATGTAGCAACGGCGATGTTGGTGATGCCAAGAAAGCAGAGGAGCATCAACAAGATGCTGACAATCCTTTGGTGGACGATGTTACGTCTGTCCTACCTCCAGATAGTCAGGTACAAGCAACGTACATTGTTGGGGGTTCTGCTTTTGGGTGGAACTTCATAACATACAATAGCAGCAAAGCAGTCTACTACGGTCTAACAAAGGAGGCTTTTCGAGTTCTAAATCCCCTAGTCTAACTGAATGAGGAACCTCCTTGTCTGTTAGAACAAAATGGATTTGGATGTAGATGTGGAACATGTTTAAAGTATAGGATGATGTACCAGTTTGTCGGACGCACTATTTTGAAGGTCTGCTATACATTGAGAATGTAGAGAGCGTGAGAGAATTGTTGGACCAAATTTGTGTTGATGTATTTTGCGTTATTATATGCATTTCTTGTGGCAGTTGTACTTCATGGGTTAAAAAAAACCCTAAACCCTAAACCCCTAAACCCTAAACCCTATGTGTTGGATCTTATCAGGGTTGTTCCGATTGAGGCGGGCAGGCGGGATGTGATGCGATGGAGCCTGACTGGTGATGGCGAGTTCTCGACGGCCTCAGCTTGGGAGCTCATCCGGACACGGTCCCCCAGACATGTTGGACTTCCTTCGCATGGTTTGGAATGCTGTGCTGACCCCGACCATCTCTATCTTCATCTGGTGCCTCCTCCTTCAGAGGGTCCCTGTTGAGTGTTATGTTCAGACCCGCGGTATCTCTCTTGCATCCAAGTGTCTGTGTTATGTCTCTTCTTTTTCAGTCGAGTCGTTTCAGCATTTGTTTGTGTCGAGTCCGTTGGCGAGATCTGTTTCGGATTTATTTGATGGCTGGTTCCCTTACATTAGCACACACATTCACACATGCGCTGACATTGCACTTAGATTAGGGTTTTGGTGGAGGTCCTCTCACATGGCTCCCACCTTGCACATCAGTTTTATCGTTCCTTGCCTTGTATATTGGTTCATTTGGACAGAGAGGAATAGCTGCAAGCACCGCGGCATTTCTTTTCGTTCTTCCCATGTTATTTGGCAGGTCATTCAGCATTTGCGGATTTTGATGGCGGCGGGTGTGCTAGTCCCCCTTCATTAGCGCGGTTGCACCCTGACTGTCGACTTCATGCCTTCGGTTCCTCCTCGCCAGCGAATCCTGAGGTCCTTGAGCGTGCTTTGGCATCCACCTGACGATCCTTGGGTGAAGATGAACACAGATGGGGCCTTCTCTGCCTCGACGGAACAGGCTGGTGGTGGGGGAGTGGTTCGTGCTTCAGACGGTTTTCTGTTGAGGGCCTTTTGCACGCCCCTAAAAGTTGTGTCGGCCTTCGAGGCGGAGCTTCTTGCTCTTCTTCATGGGTTGACGATGGCTATGGAGTTCTCATCACAGGTTTGGGTCGAGATGGACGCAGCAGCAGTGGTCGCAATGTTCACTTCCGGTCGCGGGGGAGCGGCGGATGTGAGACATCACATGGCTCGCATTCGCATCTTGCTCTCACAGGTGCAGGTTCGGTTCTCTCACATCCACCGAGAGGGAAACCGGGCTGCTGATTTTCTCGCAGGTAGGGGGCTCAGACCCCTGCCATCACTTTCTTTGATGCAGACACAGCGCCTCGATACCTGAAGTCACTTGTGAGGATGGACCAGTTGGGTTATCTGAACTTCAGATTCAGATATCGAGATTGATGATTTTTTGTAAACTTGGTTCTGGTTTTTGATTTGTATGCTTTGTACTTCCTTTGGGCTTGGCTATCCCTTAGCCACCTCTCATGTTGTCTTGTTGGTTTTTTGTTCTCTTGCTAGATGGATAATACCCGGCTTGTGGGGACATCCATGTTGTTTAGTTAGAGTTCTTGATATGGGGATACCATATTAGTTTTGTTAGCTCTTGTAATTTGTATCTCTCGTGCGGACCGAGTCACTTTTGAGCTTGGCTGATGTATGTTCTTTTGGTGATTTTTGATATATACAGGTTGGGGGTCCGCCTTAACCCCCCGCCATGATGGTGTTTGCGGAAAAAAAAAACCTGAACCCTAAACCCTAAACCCTAAACACCGCGGCATTTCTTTTCGTTCTTCCCATGTTATTTGGCAGGTGATTCGGCATTTGCGGATTCTTGTGGCGGCGGGTGTGCTAGTCCCCCTTCATTGGCGCGGTTGCACCCCGACTGTCGACTTCATGCCTTCAGTTCCTCCTCGCCGGCGAGTTCTGAGGTCCTTGAGTGTGCTTTGGCATCCACCCGACGATCCTTGGGTGAAGCTGAACACAGATGGGGCCTTCTCTACCTCGACGGGACAGGCTGGTGGTGGGGGAGTGGTTCGTGGCTCAGACGGTTCTCTTTTGAGGGCCTTTTGCACGCCCCTTGTAGCTGCGTCGGCCTTCGAGGCGGATCTTCTAGCTCTTCTTCGTTGGTTGACGATGGCTATGGAGTTCTCATCACAGGTTTGGGTCGAGATAGACGCAGCAGCAGTGGTCGCAGTGTTCACTTCGGCACGCATGGGAGCGGCGGACGTGAGACATCACATGGCTTGCATTCGCATTTTGCTCTCACAGATGCATGTTCGGTTCTCTCACATCCACCGAGAGGGTAACCGGGCAGCAGATTTTCTTGCAGGTAGGGGGTCCAGACCCCTGCCATCACTTACTATGATTCAGATACAGCGCCTCGGTACTTGAAGTCGCTTGTGACGATGGACCAGCTGGGCTATCCGAACTTCAGATTCAGATATCGAGATGGATGAGTTCTTATTTTTGTTATGGATTTTGATATGTATTTCTTGTATTTCCTTTGGGCTTGACCACTCCTTGGTCATCGCCCAAGTTATTATGTACTTTATTAGTTCGTTTGCTAGATGGATAATACCCAGCTTGTGGGGATATCCTAGTAGCTTAGATAAGTTTTTTGATATGTATCTCTTTTTGTGGACCAAGTCACTTTTGGGCTTGGTCAATGTACGACACTTTATCGTTTGATTTGATATGGACAGGTTGGGGGTCCGTCTAACCCCCCGCCGTAATGGTGAAAAAAAAAAAACCATCCAGCTATCGTCTCACGGACATTAGGGGTCAGGTTCATGGTCTCATTAGGTGGTCCCTCGGCGAAGGGCGGATTAGTTTCTGGGATGACGTGTGGGCCGGGGATCTCCCCCTTAGGACCTATTGTCCGCCTGGGACTGATCTTCCTGCCGCTGAGGTTTCTAGGTTTTGGCGTGATCATACTTGGCATGTTGAAAAACTGCATGATTATCTGGCTTTGTATGGTGTGCCTTTGTATGTGTTGGATCTTATCAGGGCTGTTCCGATTAAGGCGGGCAGGTGGGATGTGATGCGATGGAGCCTGACTGGTGATGGCGAGTTCTCGACGGCCACAGCTTGGGAGCTCATCCGGACACGGTCCCCCAGACATGTTGGACTTCGCATGGTTTGGAATGCTGGGCTGACCCCGACCATCTCTATCTTCATCTGGCGCCTCCTCCTCCAGAGGGTCCCTGTTGAGTGCTATGTCCAGGCCCACGGTATCTCTCTTGCTTCCAAGTGTCTGTGTTGTGTCTCTTCTTTTTCAGTCGAGTCGTTTCAGCATTTGTTTGTGTCGAGTCCGTTGGCGAGATCTGTTTGGGATTACTTCGATGGCTGGTTCCCTTACATTGGCACACACATTCACACGTGCACTGACATTGCACTTAGATTAGGGTTTGTGTGGAGGTCCTCTCACAGGGCTCCCACCTTGCACATCAGTTTTATCGTTCCTTGCCTTGTATATTGGTTCATTTGGATGGAGAGGAATAGCTGCAAGCACCGCGGCATTTCCTTTCGTTCTTCCCATGTTATTTGGCAGGTCATTCAGCATTGGCGGATTTTGGTGGCGGCGGGTGTGCTAGTCCTCCTTCATTGGCGCGGTTGCACCCCGACTGTCGACTTCATGCATTCGGTTCCTCCTCGCCGGCGAGTTCTGAGGTCCTTGAGCGTGCTTTGGCATCCACCTGACGACCCTTGGGTGAAGCTGAACACAGATGGGGCCTTCTCTACCTCGACGGGACAGGCTGGTGGTGGGGGAGTGGTTCGTGCTTCAGACGGTTCTCTGTTGAGGGCCTTTTGCAGGCCCCTAGTAGCTGCGTCGGCCTTCGAGGCGGAGCTTCTTGCTCTTCTTCATGGGTTGACGATGGCTATGGAGTTCTCATCACAGGTTTGGGTCGAGATGGACGCAGCAGCAGTGGTCGCAGTGTTCACTTCCGGTCGTGGGGGAGCGGCAGACGTGAGACATCACATGGCTCGCATTCGTATCTTGCTCTCACAGGTGCAGGTTCGGTTCTCTCACATCTACCGAGAGGGAAACCGGGCTGCTGATTTTCTCGCAGGTAGGGGGCTCAGACCCCTGCCACCACTTTCTTTGATGCAGACACATCGCCTCGATACTTGAAGTCACTTGTGAGGATGGACCAGTTGGGTTATCCGAACTTCAGATTCAGATATCGAGATGGATGATTTTTTGTACACTTGGTTTTGGTTCTTGATTTGTATGCTTTGTACTTCCTTTGGGCTTGGCTATCCCTTAGCCACCTCCCATGTTGTCTTGTTGGTTTTTTGTTCTCTTGCTAGATGGATAATACCCGGCTTGTGGGGACATCCATGTTGTTTAGTTAGAGTTCTTGATATGCATTACTTTGTGGGCCAAGTCACTTTTGGGCTTGGACAATGTATGACATTTTCTTGGTTTTGATATAGACAGGTTGGGGGTCCGCCTAACCCCTCACCGTGAAGGTGTTTGAAAAAAAAAAAACCCCTAAACCGTCCAGAATCCAAGCCTCCTAGCTCAACTGGTTGAGAAGGGAGGCAAGGATATAGCGCCATCCAGGAGGTCGTGAGTTCGAATCCTGGATGGCGCAACTTGGGATTAATTTCCACTTTGATTTCGCGGTTGTCCCTCCTCGGTGCCTCCGACCGCCATCTTCGCTTGCGGTTGTGCCGCCCTAGTCTTTTGCCTCTCCTCCCACCACTCCGGGTATCCGAGGCGTTTGAAGCACGTCTCGTACGTATGCTTGGGTTTCTGGCAGTGAGTACACCAGAGACCGGATTTGTCCGGTCGTCCTCCCGACCGGCTGGTTGCGACGGTAGAGCGAGGCAATCCTCCGTTCCGATATGGTGGACGCTGACTCTGGGCAACGAACCCGCTCCCAATTCCATCCCCAGATGATGTATTTCTGGCTTCTCCGCCGATGGCTTCGCGGGTGGGGGATGACGATGCCGGTGGCATGACTTGACGTCGAGCTGTCTCCGTCTTCACCCACCCGTATGCTGATTCAACTGATGGGTAGGGGTCCTCTTTGAGGATGTCACGCTTGATGGAATTGTATTCTGGATTCAATCCGGCTAGAAACTTGAATAGCCGCTTCTCGTTCGAGTGGGTTCGGTATTGGTTCACTCCTTTGTCGCAGCAAGTGACTGGCTGCTTCTGGCATCGATCGACATTGATCCATAGCCCGTGGATCTTCCGGTAATACGTTTCCAAGTCCATACTGCCCTGTTTAATCGTGATTATTTTCTCCTCCAGGTCATAGATGAGGTATTTGTCCGCTTTGTTCTCGAAAGTGACAGCGAGACTATCCCATAGCGCTTTCGATGTCTGATGATGGGCGAAATCAGCAATGATTTCGTTCTCTATGTTGTCGACGATCCAAGAGAACACCACCAAGTCGTCCTCTTCCCAATCGTTATATTCCCGGCTTGCGGGTTCTGGGGGCTCTTCTCGGATGTGCGAGTATGCGCCCCTGCCTCCTATCTTGACTTTCATAAGTCGAGACCACAACGGGTAGTTTTTCCTGTTGAGTTTAAATGCCAACGTGACATTTTTGCTATTCTTCAGTTTTGGTTCTGAATTGATTTTGTTATCGTCGGGTTTAGTATCATTCGTATCTGACATTTTTGGATGTAGGGTTGGTTGCTCTGGTTCTTGGCTAAGGAAGGTCGGGATTGGTAGATGCTTTTGAATTCACATGTCCCAATCTACAATGCTACAAATTTGAACGCTCAGTCAAGTAAGAGGAAGTAGATGCTTTATTATTAGCCAAAGGCTTCGCAACACTGCGAGTTGCCACACTAAGTTTGAAAAGCCCGTCGGTTACATAACCTTTCCCGAGGGATTTTCCAAACTTATACAATACAAACCTATCGGGCTCAAATACAAGTTTAAACCCCTTATTAACTAGTATTGATCCTGACTAGGTTCTTGCGGATGTCCGGGACATGCAGCACATCTTTCAGCGTTATTGTGACGCCAGACGTCATCATGAGGATCACATTTCCGATGCCAAGGACTTCGGAGGATGCTTGATTCCCCATGTTGATCTTCCTCCCTTCAACAGCAGTGTAGGAGGCAAACTTGCTCCTATCTGAGCAGACATGAGCAGTAGCGTCGGTGTCGATGTACCAGCCACCCTTGTTATCAACAAGGTTAACCTCTTCAGTGACCACAGCAATGAGGTCGTTTTCATCCCAGTCTTTGAACTCCTTCTCAACGACGTGAGCAGCCGGCTTCTTCTTCTTGCTGCGGCAGTCCTTTGCAAAGTGGCGCGGTTTGCCACATTTGTAGCCATCGCCTTCAAACTTCTTTGTAGGCTGCTTTCTCTTCCCTTTGTCATTTGGACGATTTGGGCGAGGGCGTTTGTTGGAGGGACCGCCCCGCTCCAACAGATTGGCTTTGGCTTCAAGTGGGGTGAAGCCCTTAGCCTTTTGGTCGCTTTTGCGCATATCAGCCTCAATGCGCAATTTCACGATCAAGTCTTCAAGGGTCATCTGCTTTCGCTTGTGCTTGAGATAGCTCTTGAAGTCCTTCCAACTAGGAGGAAGCTTGTCAATGATCGTGCACCTTAGAAATTTGTCGGGCAAGGTCATCCCTTCAGCCACTAATGCGTGGATGATCATTTGGAGCTCTTGGACTTGCTCCATGATAGGTCGAGAGTCGACCATCTTGTAGTCCATAAACTTGGATGCTACAACTTGTTCAGTACCTGCAGCATTATCTATGCTATACTTCTTTTCTAGGCTTTCCCACATTTGTTTAGATGTGGTTACATTGGAGTATACATTGTAGAGGCTATCATCTAATGCACTTAAAATAAAATTTTTACATAGATAATCCCCTTTTCTCCAAGCTTCATAGTCCGTCATGACTTCGAGCCTAGTCTCTTGGTCGCTTGGCGCGGGCGGCTCGTTTGGCGACGCCCAATGTTGTCAAGTAGAACAACATCTTTTGGTACCACCGCTTGAAGTCAGATCCTCCAAACTTTGGTGGCTTCTCGGCAGGTGGCATCATTCTTGGTGCCATTGGTGCCTGATTGACCCCATGGAAGGGGCCTATCCCGTTGCCCCGTATGAGCCAACAGTTGGGTTGGGCATAGAACCCCCAAGTTCGTGTTGGGCATAGGCAGAGCTCCGGCGAACTGGATGGAGCAGAGGGCAGAGCTTCGACAGAAAGACAATGCACAGAGAGGGAGAGAGCTTATGCTTGTGAATGGTATATTCTATCTAATGCAGTGGAATGGCTAGCCTATTTATAGGCCAAGCCACCATGCAGGGTCAACCAAGCCATGAAGGCTCATCGTGGCAGATTCGTAACCGTCGGCGGTTACAAGCGTGTGGCAGAAGTGTGTCATTCGCGTGTGGAGCGTGTGCTTTTCTCACGTGTCAGCTTTGACTGTGCCACGCTTGACGACGTGTCAAGCCACTTGGATTGCTGACTCAGCGGTGGTCTAAAAAGATTATTACGGGTCCAGACCCGAGCCCAAAGACCAATTGTCAAGTCCAAGTCCAAGTCTAAGATCGAGATCGGGATCGGGCCCGGATTCAGGCCCGCGGCCCGCGACCGCGACCACGAGCACAGGCGGGCGGCGGCGGAGCGCGCGTGTGGGCTCTTTCACCCATCTTGGTCCACTATAATTATTAAGTAGCATAAAGTCACTTAATTTAAACACATTAAAAGATGTGTTACTTCTCCAATGTGGGATAATTAACACTAGTTAATTATTCTCTAAGCTCAAACTCCAAGCTTTAATTAAAAGCTAATTATGCCCAATTTTAATCCACTATTTCTCACTCACCATAACAATAATAGCACCATTATAAATGAATAAAATATTAAAAGGTGGAATTAGAAAGAAGGAAAAATAGGAAACTCATATTTGTATTAAAACGACTGTGTTTCATTTCACAGCACCCTCTGCTGTGTTTAATCCACAGCAGAGGATCCACTCCCATCCTAGATATTGATATTATTAAACTTCACTAAAATTTTGAAACAAGAACTTTAGCATATAAGTTTGTTCAAAATTCAATGCAGAACCTTGAATTGATGTATCGTTCATGTCTGTTCATGTTGTTAAATTTGGACACATCAGATTTTCTCGTCCAATCTTGCACGGACTGTGCACTCTTGGGTTTGCAATTAGAGCCATCATTAATAGCATCTGTCGGGGAGACCAAAACATGATCCGCAACATAACTGGGAGATTTCTGTTACATGTATACCCAGGTGAAAAATTGATAACAGAAATGTGGGTTGAAGGGTTGAGGTAAATATGATTTTAACATTTACTAGTTATATTGGATGATATTGTTTGGTATACTTGCAAGTGGGTAAAATTTGCAGTGTGATTTATCAGGTGAAGGTCAAAGAACGAAACAAGGCTGCGCTTTCTGGCATAGTCACTCTCAATCGCTTCGCCTCATCTCTCTGATCTCTGATGTTGCGAACTAAGTTTGCTTGTGGATTATGTGCATCTACTCCTCTTGTGTTTTTAAATGGCTGAATTATTTTGTGGCTATAGTAACAAGTTCATCTGCCAAAACCTTTAGCAATTGCAGTGTGTACCCAAAGCATGCCATTAAACCAACCACCGTTGAGGAATTGGCTACTAGAGGTCATCATGATATGAGGTTAAGCCATAATTGCAAATGAAACAATTAAACCAAACCAATGTATTTGTACATTTTCTTTGTAAACCCTCCAATGCCTTATCTAACAAAAATGTTTTGGCAACTTCAAGAATAAAACAAACAACTGAACCTTTCGTTGTCACAGTAGTAATCTCTCATTCATTCCTTGCATAAAGAATCCTCTTTTCCATAGTAGTCCGGTGCGGCCTACAATCTCAGAAATAGCATTAAGCAGCAACTGGCTCCTCCTTCTGGGCCAGCTGGTTCTGAATATGTTGAGGGACAACATCAAATTTGGCCAACTGCATAGTGTAGGAAGCACGCCCTTTGGTCATTCCTCGAAGAGTGCTTACATACTGAAACATCTCAGCTAAAGGCACCAGGGCATCCACCACCTGAAAATGTGATTGAAAACAAGGTTAATTTTCGGAGTTAATTCTTCAACTGGACCCAGTTGATCACAAAGACGCTTCAGAAGAAACTACAACTGAGATTTGTCAAAGATACATCTCAAACATTAAGTGGCTCCCGTCTGCAGCGATATGAGAAAAAGGGTACAAAACTTCATGACGTGTACCTTCAAGCCACCTGGTTTATCCCCAAAGTTGTTGATCTGACCTCTCCTTGAGTTGAGATCACCAATCACATCTCCCAAATGCTCTTCAGGCGTGACAACTTCCACCCTCATAATTGGTTCGAGCATCTGAGGTCCAGCTTTCCTTATTCCTTCCCTAAATGCTCCTCTGGCAGCCAACTGGAATGCCAAAACACTTGAATCAACATCATGGTAAGACCCATCGACTAATACTGCACGAACATCAACCACAGGGTAGCCAGCTAGCACTCCGTTAGGCATACTTTCTTCCAACCCCTTCATCACACCTGGTATGTATTCTCTCGGCACTGCACCTCCCTTGATCTCACTCTTGAACTCATACCCGCTACCTGCTTCTAGTGGCTCAAACCTGACAGTGATATCCGCAAATTGACCTGCACCACCAGACTGCTTCTTGTGCACATACTTGACTTCCGTAACCTTGGAAATGCTTTCCCGATAATTGACTTGAGGTGCTCCAACATTGGCTTCAACCTTTATGAATATATAGATCAAAGTTAGTTGCAGGAACACTTTGAAAAGACCAAAAGTTTACTTTTTTGGGCATGGTACGAGGAGTTTAGTTGCAACTCAGGATTCAACTATTATTTAAGAAACTATGATTTAAAAGTTTATCCTATTCCTGAATTATACAAATAGAATTATAGAATAGGATATTTGTTCGTGTTGCCTTATTCTTGCCCATCTCAGCTCCCACTCCTAGCATTGGGTATTGCATATCTTATCACTTATCGCGACATAAGATTTTGGAAGTGAATAAGAAATGAGATTGTGTAGGAAACTCCTACAAAAGATATCAAATTTGAATGAAACCACTTAGGTGAACTGGAATGCAATATGTTCCAAGCAAATATCCATATAGCAAGAAAATGTTTGTGATGAGAGGATAATTAGTTCAGAGAAGCAGACCTTATATTCCCTCTTGAGCCTGTCAACAATAATTTCAAGATGCAACTCTCCCATTCCTTCAATAACTGTTTGATTGGTTTCTTCATCACGTGAGAAGTGGAAAGAAGGATCTTCCTGAGCAAGCTTGATTAAGCCAACTGCCATCTTATCAATATCAGCTTTAGTTTTTGGCTCAATTGCAACCTTAATCACAGGATCTGGAAAATCCATCCGTTCTAAAACAACAGGCTTCTCCGGATCACACAACGTTTCTCCTGTTATTGTATCTTTTAGACCTGCGAGCGCGATAATATCTCCGGTTAAGGCTACTTTAGTGTCCTCTCTGCTGTTAGCATGCATTTCCAGGAGTCTACCAATTCTCTCTTTCTTCCCTTTGTTTGAATTCAACACATAGGAACCGGAATCAAGCTTCCCAGAATACACCCGAACAAATGTAAGAGACCCCACAAAAGGATCACTCATGATCTTGAAAGCCAATCCAGAAAATGGTTCATCATCACTGGCAGCCCTCTCAAGAACCAATTCTGGATCCTCAGGATCCGTCCCCTTCATTGGTGGCAAATCCACAGGAGAGGGCAAATAATCTACGACAGCATCCAGTAGTGGCTGGACACCTTTGTTCTTAAAGGCCGAGCCACATAAAACAGGAACAAAACTGCCTGAGATAGTTCCTTTCCTTATTAGCTTCTTAATGGTGGCCTCATCTGGTTCGATTCCTTCCAGGTAGTTCTCCATAGCTTCATCATCCAACTCAACTACAGTTTCAACCATCTGAGCCCTGTACTCCTGAGCTAAATCTACAAGATCAGCAGGGATATCGACATATGAAAACTTCGCACCCAATTCCTCCCCAGACCAAACAACTGCCTGCATCTTCACGAGATCCACAACTCCTTTAAAAGTATCTTCTGCGCCAATTGGGATTTGAAGCACCAGTGGTTTTGCACCCAGGTTCGACACAATCATATCTATAGTTCTAAAGAAATTTGCTCCTAGCCGATCCATCTTATTCACAAAACATATCCTAGGAACGCCATATTTATCAGCCTGCCTCCAGACAGTTTCAGACTGAGGCTCCACACCAGCAACACTGTCAAATAAACATATTGCACCATCTAAAACCCTGAGGGCCCGCTCCACTTCTAGGGTGAAATCAACATGGCCAGGAGTATCGATGATGTTAATTCGGTGTTTGTTCCAAAAGGTGGTTGTTGCAGCAGAAGTAATAGTGATCCCTCTTTCTTGTTCTTGTTCCATCCAGTCCATAGTTGCGGTTCCCTCATGCACCTCACCAATTTTGTAGTTTCTACCAGTGTAGTACAGGACTCTTTCAGTAGTGGTGGTCTTCCCTGCATCTATGTGTGCCATGATTCCAATATTGCGGTAGTCCTTTAATGGAATTGTTCTCTTCTCCTCTCCTGAAAAGTAAATAAAAAGTTATGATATTTCTCACTCACACATAATTAGCATACTAATCTTGGAAATTCAATCTGCAAGTCCCATGAATTTAATCATTTAATTTGCCCTTTCATTATGATAAGTCTGCTTAAATTAATCATTTAATTTGGTAAGGATGATAAGCATGAATTTCCTCTACGTAGTCACAACAGCACATTTCCTCTACGACAAATACAGTAAAATTCGTGCTGTCCCAATATAGACTGTCCACTATATTCGAGTTCTGAGCATTATAACACAGTTATACATCTTCCACTTGACAAGACCATGAACATTATTAGTGAAAAATGACCACTGAATATAAATTCAGATAAAATAACCAGAGTTGATAGCAACAGAAAAGGAAAATAACAGCACCAGCAATAACTAAATAAACAATTCACCTGTAACTCACTTAATTTTTTCTGAATATGTACCTCAATTACTTAAACAATCACATAAAGCGGACTTGTATTGCAGTTTACACTTCACACACACGGATACCTGCAGCCATAGCAAAGATAGAGAAGCTCCCCCTCTTCTGGTTCTGGCGCAAAGTTGAGAGATTTGTGGAAGCAGAGGCAATCGCAACACTAGCGAGAAATGAAGAAGAAAGGGCTCGAACTGCGGCAGAGGAAGTGGACCTACGACGTCGTGCGGAGTGAGATACAGGCGGCAGAGGCCTCCGCGAAGAGCCATTTAAGTTGCAGATGGCGGAGGATGACATTTTCATCACGGCTTCTGCCGCCATTTTCAATTTCTCAGTGAAACACAACTGAGAGAGGAGATGGATTGAGGTTTATGGGATAATGCAAATTGGAGGTGGAAAGAACTTCGTAATTGTAAGCATCCAAAAAGTGCCACGTCGCCCAGAAACCTCTGCCCTCAAATCCATTGGGCTGATTGGAGAGGTCACAATCTGGAGGCCCAATTTCTTTTGTTCGTTAAAAGTTCAACTATGTCGAAAACACTCTCATTTATTGAAAGTAATTTGTTGGAGCATCGTACTTAAATGGCGTAGTTAAGTTTATCTCTAAGAAAACTGTTCAAAGGGATCGGTAATAGAAGAATTCTGTATTTCATTGATTTAATTCTTATACAAAGAGTACTATAATATAAGACTATGATCTGCTATACAAGGTAATAAAATTAATTATATTAATTCAGCATCTTCTATGTTTGGTACAGTATAATTCTTCCAAATCTTCGGTAATTTGGAGAATATTCTTCGTGATCTCCGTAATCTTCTCCAACACTCCCCCTCAAGTTAAGTGACGGGATTCTCGATACTTAACTTGCACAATACTTCTCGGAAGGACTTCGAGTTTACTGCCTTTGTCAATATATCTGCCAACTGATCTTCGGATTTGACATAAGGCATCTCAACTACCTTTGCTTCGATTTTGTCCTTTATGAAGTGCCTATCAACTTCCACATGTTTCGTACGATCATGTTGAACTGGATTCTCCGAAATGCTTATAGCCGCCTTGTTATCGCAGTACAACTTGCATGTTTGGGATGAAAAAAGATTCAACTCCTTCATAAGTTTCCGTAGCCATAGTAGCTCGGCTAATCCACTCTTAATACCCCGAAATTCTGTTTCTGCACTAGAAAGTGTCACCACCTTCTGTTTCTTGCTTCTCCATGTTACAATATTACCTCCTACAAAGGTAAAGTAGCCCGCCGCCGATTTTCTATCGTTTGGGTTCCCGGCCCAATCAGCATCAGTGAATCCATGTATCTGTAGGTGCCCATGCTTCTCGAAGAGAATTCCGTGTTCGACTGTCCCCTTTAAATACCGCACGATCCGTAGAACTGCCTCCCAATGCTCCTCTTGGGGTGCGTGCATGAACTGGTTTACGACCCCTACAGCATAGGCAATATCTGGTCTTGTATGTGATAGATATATTAACTTCCCGACCAATCGTTGGTACCTTCCTCTGTCAGTCTGTTTTGCCCTTTCCTTTATCTGCAGACCGTGGTTCTGGACCATTGGAGTGTCTGCTGGTTTACAATCTATCATCCCAACTTCAGTAAGCAAATCCAGCACATATTTCTTCTGATTTATGAAGATTCCCTTCCTTGATCGCAGTACTTCTATACCCAAGAAATACTTCAACGACCCTATGTCTTTCATTTCGAACTCGCTGAATAGATTTTTCCTTAACTCTGCCATTTCTTCTGTGTCATCCCTGGTAAGAATCATGTCATCCACATATATGATCAGGCACGTGATTTTATCCCATATTTGCTTGATGAACAATGTGTGATCAGAATTGCTTTGCCTATACCCATACTTCTTCATCACCTCTGTGAACCTGCCGAACCAGGCTCTCGGGGACTGTTTTAACCCGTAAAGGGTCTTCTGCAGTCTACATACTTCTCCTCCCTGAAACTCATCAGTGAACTCGGGCGGGGGTTCCATAAAGACTGGTTTCGGCAACTCTCCATGTAAAAAGGCATTAGTCACATCAAACTGATGAAGTGGCCAATCCTTGTTGGCAGCGATTGAGAACAGAACCCGTACAGTATTGATCTTTGCCACGGGTGAAAAAGTTTCAGCGTAGTCGACACCATAGGTTTGGGTGTATCCCTTTGTCACGAGTCTGGCTTTATACCTTTCTATTGTGCCGTCTGGCCTCCTCTTTATTGTGAATACCCATCTGCAACCAACCGTTCTGACTCCTTCAGGCAACTTATCTTTGACCCACGTATTGTTCCTTTTTAGTGCTTTTATCTCGGTCAGCATGGCCTCTCTCCAGTGTTTATGTTCCATCGCCTCCTTGGCTGATTGTGGAATCTCTTCTTCGTCATATAGGGCAGCTTCGAACGCCCTTGCCATTTTTGTCAGATTTCCTTGCACAAAGTTTGCCACTCCGTATCGGCTTTTCTTTCCAATCTTCTCAGGAGAGTATCTTTTTGGTGGGATCCCCTTGTGCTTCTGGTGGGGAGGACATATCTTCCAGTGTCACTGTCAACTGTGTTGTTTTTCGCCAATACTTCTGCATCTATCGGGTCAGTATCAAACGTATGGACATTCAGTTCAGAAATTACCTCGGATATCGGCGGAGTAGGATCGAGGGATCGCGGTTGAGAGGACTCACTTGGCGAGACATGCTCGGCGGTAGTGACAACTGGTTCTGTTAGATCCTCAATCGAAGAATTTGGAAGTGGCACGACCCAACTTAGATAGTCCACAGAAGTATCGGACTCATTCTCCCCCTGACTACTAAGGTGGGTGTGGTAGAAAAATTCGGTCTCCAAAAAATTACAGTTCATGGTAGTGGTCATTTTCCGAGTGTTGGGATCAAAACATCGGTAGCCCTTCTGGTTCACCCCGTACCCAACGAAGACACATTTGGTAGCACATGGGGATAATTTGGTTCTCTCGTGTTTGTCAATATAGACATAGACCGTGCAACCAAAAATCTTGGGTGTAAGGTTCAAATGTTGGGGAATTTTAGATAGAGAGGATAGGATATCAAGTGGGGTTTTTTGGTTCATGATTTTTGTGGTAGGCGGTTCATGAGGTAGACGGATGTGGCTATGGCTTCTGGCCAAAAGTGTTGAGGAACTTTGGATTCAATCATGAGGGCTCGGGCTATTTCCAGGATTGTTATATTTTTTCGTTCGGCTACCCCATTTTGTTCAGGTGTATAGGCACAGGAAGTTTGATGGATCATCCCCTTTTCTTGAAAAATTTTTGCCATAGGGTTGTTAATAAATTCCCCTCTCATTATCGGATCGAAGAGTTTTGATTGAAGTATGAAATTGGGTTTGAACCATGTTAAAAAACAAGACAAGCTTATCTATCATTTCAGATTTGTGTTTCATGAAATAGATCCACGCCATTCTAGTGCAATCATCAACAAATATAATGAAGTATCGAAAACCCTTTCCCCCAATAAAAGGTGCAGGACCCCACACATCAGAATGAACCAAAGAAAACATAGATTGCACACGAGTGTTTGAAAGTTTAAACGACTGTCGGTGGCTTTTAGCCAAAACACAGGTTTCACAAAAGAAATCATTAGGAATAGAAAGTTTTGGAAACAGTAATTTAAAGTAACCAGGGGAAGGATGTCCTAGTCTTCGGTGCCATAGCCAAATTTCTTGTTTCATGGACCCGTGAGCCAGCATCGCACTACCAGTTTGAGCTATCTCGTCCACGTAGTAGAGTCCACATTTCTCAGTGCCACGCCCAAGTATCCTCTTCGTCCGAATATCCTCAGAAATCAGGGTGCATCAGAAGAGTACAATTCAATTCTCTTGTTACATGGCTAATAGACATCAATCGCTGAGATAGAGTCGGAACATATAAACAGTTCTCAAGACGGAAAGTAGGCGATATTTCAACAGTGCCAGACCCTTCTACCGTAATCAATTCCCCACTAGCCGTTTTAATATAAGTCTTGGTAATCGTACTCATGTTAATAAAATCATTCCTATCCGGGGTCATAGTATCTGTTTGCCTCTCCTCCCACCACTCCGGGTATCCGAGGCCTTTGAAGCACGTCTCGTACGTATGCTTGGGTTTCTGGCAGTGAGTACACTAGAGACCGGATTTGTCCGGTCGTCCTCCCGACCGGCTGGTTGCGACGGTGGAGCGAGGCAATCCTCCGTTCCGATATGGTGGACGCTGACTCTGGGCAACGAACCCGCTCCCAATTCCATCCCCAGATGATGTATTTTCGGCTTCTCCGCCGATGGCTTCGCGGGTGGGGGATGACGATGCCGGTGGCATGACTTGACGTCGAGCTGCCTCCGTCTTCACCCACCCGTATGCTGATTCAACTGATGGGTAGGGGTCCTCCTTGAGGATGTCACGCTTGATGGAATTGTATTCTGGATTCAATCCGGCTAGAAACTTGAATAGCCGCTTCTCGTTCGAGTAGGTTCGGTATTGGTTCACTCATTTGTTGCAGCAAGTGACTGGCTGCTTCTGGCATCGATCGACATTGATCCATAGCCCGTGGATCTTCCGGCAATACGTTTCCAAGTCCATACTGCCCTGTTTAATCGTGATTATTTTCTCCTCCAGGTCGTAAATGAGGTATTTGTCCACTTTGTTCTCGAAAGTGACAGCGAGACTATCCCATAGCGCTTTCGATGTCTGATGATGGGCGAAATCAGCAATGATTTCGTTCTCTATGTTGTCGACGATCCAAGAGAACACCACCAAGTCGTCCTCTTCCCAATCGTTATATTTCCGGCTTCCGGGTTCTGGGGGCTCTTCTTGGATGTGCGAGTATGCGCCCCTGCCTCCTATCTTGACTTTCATAAGTCGAGACCACAATGGGTAGTTTTTCCTGTTGAGTTTAAATGCCAACGTGACATTTTTGCTATTCTTCAGTTTTGGTTCTGAATAGATTTTGTTATCGTCGGGTTTAGTATCATTCGTATCTGACATTTTTGGATGTAGGGTTGGTTGCTCTGGTTCTTGGCTAAGGAAGGTCGGGATTGGTATTCTCCGGCTATGATGACAATTTTCTGAGCCGAGAGACAGCCGGCTCTGATGCCATGTTCAAAGGAATCGGTAATAGGAGAATTCTGTATTTCATTGATTTAATTCTTGTACAAAGAGTACTATAATATAGGACTATGATCTGCTATACAAGGTAATATAATTAATTACATTGATTTAGCATCTTCTATGTTTGGTACAGTATAATTCTTCCAAATCTTCGGTAATTTGGAGAATATTCTTCGTGATCTCCGTAATCTTTTCCAACAAAAACGAGAAAGACGAAATGATTTTTTAGGAAAGACTATAATTAATATATTTTCCTTTTTATATATATGAAGGTTTTCGTGTATTCCGTTGAGTGTTGAGGAACATAAATAATACGGAGCACTACTACTACTATACATTGTTTTAATTTATTTTATTTTTAAATAATTTGAGCTTTAATGCTATGGCTGGGTGAGATGGTAGAAACCTTTAGATGTGTAGCTGCTGCTGCATGAGCTTTAATTTGATTGGATTTATGAAATAGTTATCAATTTATTTCGTATAGGTAGTGGTTTTAATAGTTACATTGATCAAAGCATGTATGAAATAAGGAACACAATTATTGGGTGTGTGCTGTGTACCTAATAAATCCATTATTGAGTAGATAATACACACTATTTGCGGTGACCTAGTAACCGACACATCCAAACAAAACCATACCCACGCCATGTATATATTTATTTATATTTATACACATTTCTAATTCAAAATGGGGAATGAAAGAGAAAATATGTTATAATACGAGTTAGTAGTGATTTCGTTAACATATTGTGAATTACTAGTAATTTTAGTTAATAACACAATTTTGTTGTATTCGAACCGACACATTTGTCTCTTGAATTAGGAGTAGCTAGTATGCAATAATGTCACACCCAAATCCAAATCCACAATTTAAAACATATTAATACTACAAGTATTCAAACAACATTCTTGTAAAATAAATATACAGGTACATGAGATGGAATACATATATTTGAATAGAATTAATTAGAGAGCAGCATAATTATTGATGAAGGTTAGAGCAATACTCGTCAAACGCGCAACTGTGTAAACAAATCCTCTTGCCAAAACTTGTCTTCTTCCCACGGCCTTGAAATCATCCATGCAAGTATCATCATCCGTCAAAGCTGCACTAACCCATGTTTGGATATCATCCATTTGTCCGAAGAACTGACGACTCCCTTTTCGAGAATGATCCAGCCGTTTAATCGACTGGTGCAGCTCGTACACCGCGTCTCCCACCACCTCCACACACTCGCTCGCCCGCCGCAGCTCTCTCAGAACCTTGGAAGTCGTCTGCGTGGCGTTGTACGTCGCGATGAGGGCCGCCATGGCTAGGAGCTTTGGGCTGCCCTTGATCTTCCCGGCGTGCTTTGACAGAGCTTTGTTGCATAATCTTGGGTACAGCGTCGTTTTGCATGAGTTCGTCACGTATATGGAAGCCGAGCACCATGTTGTCGGGATTGAACAGAGGAGGCATAGAAACACAAGAATTAGGTTTTTGTGAAGGAGAAGGTTAAGGTGAGATGTCTTCATTGTTAATAAAACTAGCTAGGAGGAGTGTGAAGAAAAGGATATTTTATTATCTAGGGATTTTTGGCACAAAATATATATACTTGGTTATGTCCTTGTGAATTGACATTTGCTCTTTACCAACATGAAGATTGTATTTATCATATTCCTTGTTTAGTATATATATACATACAAATTTGATTGCGAGTAAAATCAAAGCAATGTCGTTATAATTCATTTAATTAATATCTACAAAATGGAGACAATGATTCAAGTATATTAATGAATAGCTTGAAGATATTATGCGTTATGATTGTGACATGTAAGGTTGAGATTTTTTTAAGATGGGAGTGGTTATGATCTAAAATCGGATGGAGAATAGGCACGTTAATATATAATTAGAGTGGGACCAAGAATTGAATTCAATGAAAGCTAAATAAGTTGCTAGTATATGTTATTAAGTCTATAATTAATAATCGAGTTTGTCATATTATTTCTGATTATAGCTTTGAGATGATTGGTTGTACAATCAAACTTACACAAAATCACCCAACATAGTACTGATAGTTTTGGTCGGCTAGTCTTGTCCAAGATCACCATCCACTTTGACAATCAACTACGATAAGATAAGCTTAAATGTGAATCAGTTCTACAGTTTTGATTCAACATACGCAAGAAAGGGAGTGATGATGATCGATTCATTGATAGTATATCTTAGATGAAAATGGACTGTAGTTGGGAAGGTTCTCTGTTTCTATTTTCAAACATCAATACCAATCAATATTTTCTAAAGCTTATGGTCTAGAAGAGAGGATCAAACCATAATGAAGCACTGTTTCATCGAGCAACTAAGCGATGACCTGTGCTCAGGAACGCTTTGCATCATTCACCGAGCTCCTAAGAAGATTCAGCTTCTTGGCCAGTTCTTCAGCTTCCCTGGTATATGATTGGGGCGTCACATCTAAGAGACTTTTCTTGGCTTTGGTAGGAATGCTCTGGCCTTCGATGAACTCTCTTATGCTTTCTCTAGTTACTGTTCTTCCTCTCGTTAGCTCTTTAAGCTTCTCATATGGCTCTGGAACACCATATCTCCGCATTACCTATAAAGAGACGAATAAAAGAATTGTGAAGTGATCGACTCTAAACACCTGAAAGAAAACTGCCTCATATGGGTCTTGCATCACATTAACTGCCCAAGTTGCTTTCTATTCTCAAAAGGAAAGTAGAAGGAATAGACAAGTCAAACAAAGAAACAAGTGAGGATATTGGTGGTGCTCAGAATTAACAGAAAGTTCAACGGTTACAGGGATAGCATGAGATGAAGTATGATATACTCCCTGTCTTCCACATTAATAGAGTCGTATTCCTTTTGGGACGTTCCAACGTAATAGAGTCATTTCTATATTTGGCAAAAAGCAATACTCACACTCTCTCATAATTTATCCTCTCTCGTACTTTATTCTCTCTTCATCTCTCTTACTTTATTCTCTCCACTTCACATATTAAATATCTATTTCTTAATCTTCGTGCTAAAAAAATGTAAATATTAGCATGGAACAGAGGGAGTAGTTTGCATACAGTTTAAATTGGTTCCGCAAGCACTTCCCACGTCTGGTTCAAGTGTGCATACAGGGAGGCTTCATTGACCTATATTTAATAAATAAGAGAATGGAGATTATGAAATCATACGAAATGAAAATGTGTCACTAGGAAAAGCTGCTTCCAATCATTGAACTGGCGTGTAAGTTGTGGTTACCAACAAAGATTACACACTTCTATTTCTTACCTGGAGCTTAGCAATTCCCTGCAATGCACTTTTATAGGCAAGAAGGGAAAGTTCCTCAAAACAGTCGAATCAGTCAAGCCTCGCTGCAACTAAAAGATCAACCACGAATAAGGAATTAGATTCGTTAAGTCACCAGTTAATATATATCTTTGTTTATACACAATTCCCACATCTAATATAGTTCAGTTATGCCCAACAACGAAGTACGGCCTCAACTACTTTAAATACATGCACACCTGCATGTGTGATGTAGGTAACTTTGTGCTTAGATGCGATAAGCCTCCATTTGCAATTCCACAATTGCCTTCACTATTTTCAAAGTCAATTGGATTAACTTTGTGCGGCATCATCGAGGATCCAATCTCCCCAGCCTTAGTTATCTGCTTATAGTTGAGAATGCATCAATTTGGCTTGATGCAAGAGATGAATGATAAAGCTAACAACAGATTGCTGCTCTCACCTGCTTGAATTAACCCAATGATATGTATCCCCATATATCTCTGTCGAAGTCCACTAAAATGTTGTTGAACAGGATAACAGAGTTGAAAACTCTAGCCATATAGTCATGAGATTCAATCTGTATTAGAAGGAGAATAAATGGTTTATTAGTTAATGATTTTCATAGAGAAAGTCCTACTGTCTAGCTGAAAATAGAAAAACACAAGGGTGTATTGTAAAGTTTGTATCAGACATCATTATTTGAGATGAACCCTAAACAAATGGCTGGACTCCAGAGAACATAAATCAGATCTTATACATGAAACTGGAAATAACATGGAACAACTAAAATAATGAAATTATTATTCACTGACTTATTCCAAGAGATGTCACAAACTCCTCTGCAGCTTGTGGCCAATTTTACTTCTGGATATGCAACTAGATGAGCATTGTAATTTCCAACAGCCCCAGCAAACTTCCCGAAAATTTCAATTTGCGACAGTATCTCATGTTCTCTATTCATCCTATATGCAAAGACTGCCATTTCCTATCCTAATGTGGTGGGTGAAGCTGGCTAAGAAGCACAAAAACATCCCAAAAGTGGAAAAATATAGTTAAGCTATTTTCCAAAGTCAGTGATACAATGAGGCAAACAAGCTTGATAATCATTTCGCACTTTCCAGTCTAACTATTGCATGTTAATGTATCACTGTCTACCAATACACAATAGAAAACTAGACTAAGGAGCAAAGGAGCATGATAATATTTGGAGTATGAAAGTTATTTCGAATTTCTGCACCCAAGTATACTACCTGTCCATGAGTTCTAGATAGCATGGACACAGAAGCAGTTGAAGTAGCAATGTCACACAAAGCTCTGATCAATTTATCCATATAAGGTAGTATGACTTTACTGAGAGCATCTTTCAGCATCAACGCATGTACCAGGTTGTTAATGTCCTCCCATGTGCAAGCAAAATGGAAAAATCACCTAAATTAAATGGATAGTAGTTAGTAGTAATTACTAGTACAAAATAAGATGATTGTACACGGAGAACTATAAATCCTCTGACAAAAAAAGGAACATCAAGATTTAAAATCATAAAGATGCTACAATCACTGGAATTTCTTGTATTTTAATAAAAGCAATATTGTAAAATCAAAACAAGATTCAAAATCATCTTTAGCCAGACATATAGTTCAAAATCATCCAAAGCTAAGCATAGAAATATGCACCTTATTTATCTGCGGATGTGGCTGGCATTTTTGTTTCAAGAAGTACTCAACAGCTTTTACATCATGGTTAGTAACCTTCTCAATGTTCTTAACTTGCAAGGGATAATCGAGGCTAAATTGATCAATTAAATGTTGAAGATAAGACTCGGCTTCCCTTGAGAACTTTGGGACCTCAGAGACTCCACATATTTGAGAAAGTTTCAGCAACCACTTAATCTGAAAGAAGTATAAGGTGATAGAAGATAAATGTGGATTTAAAGCATATACAAAAAGTAGCTTGTGCATAACAATACATCGTATTGAATATATCAATATATACAGCTATATCAAGTAGAACTGTATAATAAAACTTCAACAGAACTCCATTCAACTCAGTTAAATAACTTCCATAAAAATGAGTCTAAAGCTAGCCTCATTAAACTGCTCCGATTTAAAAAAAATCAGTGTCAGGAAAGATAGAAAGGGAGAGACCATTTCCTATATCTGAAATGAGTCCCAATTTCCAAAATGGAAAACTGCAGCTAATATTTCTTACAAATAAGCCATCATTTTATTTCTTCTGAAAAGCAAAGTCATTACATCCGCGAAGTTGTCACAATCTAGATCTTTAATGTGTGGGACAGAAGAAGTAAATTAGATATGATTAAAAATTCTCCATCTACTCACAAGATCACTTTGTCTTTCAAGTGTTAGTCAAACAGAAAATTATATATTCACTTTAGTAATCCTTTTAGTTGACTATATAAACTAAAAACTTAAAAGGTTAAATGATTGTATTGATGTTCCAGGCATACATGAGTGTACATGTATTTTTCTTCCTTCTCCTTACATTTCTGTAACACGGCTCCAGCCATGCATATTTCATTGTCACACCAGCTAATTGGCCTTGGCATTTAGGTCACATGCAAAATGCAGTAGATCTAATGAACGCTATGCTAGAACCTAGATACAACTCATTCACCTGTTTTTTACTACACCCAGTATAATAGGTGTAGAACAATAAAATATAGATACAGGGATGACCAGTAAAATAGTTACTTAATATAATTGTAAACCAGAAATGCGTACCTCAACTATAACTCGATACTTTATAAGTCCAAATTCACTCATAAAAGGAGCCATTGGATCCAGGATTTTAGGTTTGGGGATACGATAAATATTACACCTCGAAGTACGAGTAACCGTTAGCAAAATTTTAGAGCAGTTCAAGTCATCTTCAGTGCATGATATTAATGCTCGTTAAAAAGCAATTGACTTAGATGATCGAATTTTTTTTAATATAGTACTACTGTTAGATTTTAAATTTGATATGAATATATTTAAGTAATATTTATTTTTTGTTTATAATATTGATTTTGGTGTATAGAAACACATAAAAAATTAATATTATATATATTATTATAGTAAAATTCATATTTTGCTAGTCAATTTTATGTGTACAATTCAATAACGCTAAAATAAAGTATGAAATCATTCTTAAATTCAATTTATATATACTATTTATAATTTTATATTTTAAAATCTAATATTCCCTTATATTTTCAAATTCAAAAAATATAAAAATTAAAATAAAAAATTATTATTTCCACACATAGTTAATTAGTGAAAATTTCCACACATTTGCACAAATCAAAACCAACTGGCAAATCAGAAGTGGCCCCCACCTCATAGGCGATGGCGCGTCCAGTCTCTCTCTTCCACTTTCCCCGTATCTATAATCCCTCCTCCTTTCAGTGAAATGAAACCAAAAAAAAAGTGTGCAATACTTATTTTCTTCAAATTCAAACAGCTGAACATGGATTTAATGGCTATGGCGGATGGTTTAGAAAAAAATTTGGGGGTACAGTCGTACCCCCTTGTTCTAAGCTGCGTCCGCCACTAGAGCCAAGTCCTTCGCTTTGGACCAATAACGGCCATCCAGTGGGGACAAAGCTGACAAGCTCGAGAGCTCGAGATCCAACATATAATTATCTCCAGACATCAAGTTTACCTGGAAAAAGATGCATCAACGTTTAAAATTTATAGCTTTCAAGCCGGATTTTGGGACTTCCAAAAATGCTGAATAATAAAAGGTTTAATTTTCCAAAAATAACTCAGGATATTTATGTGGAGACATAAGACAAGATAAGTTATGTCAACGTAATTAGTTAACCAAGGTACAAGGGAAGGGAAAGAAAACCAGTCATGAATTGAAAAGCGCTTAGGGTATCCACACTGGTGATAGCCTAGCAATAATCCAGCCATAGCCCAGCCACAAACTCCTCCTGCCACATTATCAATACTAAAAATCCTCCTGTCACATCAGAAATAGCCCAGTCATAGCCTAGCCATATCATAAATAGCCCAGCCACATCAATAGCCACATCACTAATAACACAATATACAGAATTTAATTTACGAGACATATACGGGAAACATTAATAATACTATTTTAATTTAAAAAAAGTACAATAAATTAAAAAAGTACAATAAATTTAAAAAAGTACTAAAATTTTAAAAAGTACATTAATAATAAAAATTACATTAAGAAAAAAGTACATTACTTAAAAAAAATCACTCGGTGGCTCCCTCGATTCCGTCGTCGCCGTCGCCACCGTCACCGCCGTCTCCGTCGCCACCGCCTCCGCCGCCTCCGTCGCCACTGTCACCGCCGCCTCCGCTGCCACCGCCGCTGCCGCCTCCACGCAGATCGTCATTCATGCTCTCGAGCAATGTGAAGAGAAATCTCTTCTCCTGAGGGTCCGTCGCCGCTCGCCATTCGGCTAACGTCTTCACCATCATCTGGCGCGTTTGTTGACGCGCGAAGTACTTGAGATCCTCTGTAGACTGGCGGTCAAAGGGGGATGCCGACTGGACCTCCTGGGAACCCCCGGCGACCCCCCTCGCCGCCCGTTGCGCCCGCTTTTGCCCAACGGGGCGAGGTCGGCGGCCGAACGAACGAGGGTTGGGGAGCACCTGGTCCGTCTCGGGGAGGTCGTGGGAACCACCGCTGCTGCCGCTGAAATCCCCGGTATAATTCAATCGTTGCCGTTTCGGCCAGCCAGCATCGACACCTACTCGGAATTTCTCAGAGTCGTTCAGCACAAGATAGCAGTTCCAGTAGGTGAAGTCCTTATACAACCCGGGCTGGGGGAAGGCTTTCTCCGCTATCCTCCTGCAGTCGTCCTCCGTTTGGCCACTACTCTGCATGCGGAGGGCGTTGGCGTACAAACCCGAAAATCGGGAGACGGCAGCCCTGATTCAGTTCCACGCCTTCCGGCAATCCTCCCTGTTGTGTGGCCTCCCCTCCGGGCAAAATCGCTGGTAGGCTGCTGCTACCTTGCCCCACATGTTGACGATCCTCTGGTTATTAGAAACAAGAGGATCGTCGCAAACACTCACCCACGCCCTTGACAGGGCAACGTTCTCCTCGTCCGTCCACCTTCTCCGTGCCGTGGGGTCATCCCCACCCGGCTGCGACGACTCCCCGACCTTCTTTCCCTTGCCCTTCTTCTTTGGGGCGCCACTACCCTGCACTGTTCCCCCTGTTTGAACGGGAGTTTCCGGAACTCCGAGACTATCAAACCCCAAATCCGCCAACGAAAATTCATCAAAATCGCTCGGCGTGAACTGCGCATCCGTTGGGGTCGATGTGTGCGACGAAGCAGTGCTGAAATCAAAACTGGGGCGATAGACGTTCCCCCGCGTCACCTGCATCGCCGGTACTCCCCCCAGCGTCCCCTGCGTCGCAGGTACTCCCCCCGTCGTCCCCTGCGTCGCCGAACCTCCCCCGGGCATCATCTGCATATTGGGTGCCCATCCCGGCATCATCTGCATATTGGGTCCCCAACCCGCCATCGCCGGGAACCCCCCCGGCGGACTACCTCCGGTCGGCAACCCGGGTAGCATCTGCTGCCACGGGTACATGTTGTAGTACCCGGGCATCTGATTCCATCCGCCTCCAACATTAATTGGGGGAGTTTGAGAACCACTCGTCCCTGAACTAGGCTCGTTGTTTAGATCCATTTCTCGGTGTTGATCTTGTATAGAAATTAAGATAGGGAGAGTACTCGTTAATACAAGTGGTGCGAATGAAAATGAAGTGCAAATCGCGTATATATAGTGTCTCGGAAATTTTAAAAAAAAAACAAAAAACCGCTGGGCGATGCACTGGGCGATCCCGACTCTGTAATGGCGCCGAGCGGATCGCCCAGCGCATCGCCCAGCGCCCGTCAACCGCCTAGCGCTAGGCGATTTTTAATTCCGAAAAACCGCTCGGCGGTTTTTGGAAGCTGCAATGGTTCGCCTAGCGACCGCCTAGCGCCGGCGCTCGGCTAGGCGGTGCGCTAGGCGCCATTATTGATAGCCTTAGGCCATCCACTACGCGGCGCACCACCGTCCCGCGTTCCGTCACGGAGAGACGGAACGCTCGCGCGACGCGTTGCGGCACACCGGCCCGTCCCTGCGAGACAAGAGACGGGCTGTCTCGCCATGCGCCATGGCGACGTGGCGCGCCCCTGCGCCATGCGTGACGCCCACTCGCCGGCCCGCGAGTGGGCGCCGTCACGCGCTGACGCAATAAATCATTTTTTTTTAAATCAAATTTAAAAAAAAAATTGTAAACGGTAAAATTACCGTTTATATCCGTTTTTTCTTTTTTTTTATATTTTTAATTAATTTTTTTACTCTATAAATACTCCTAATTCATCATCATTTCACACACAACTACACATCTATTCTTCCTAAATAATCTCAATTTCCTCTCCATTTTTGAACTAACATTTCATCACAAAATGTCCGGCGACGGCAACTCCGGCGATGGAGGCTCCGGCGGGTGGGATCTCAACGCGTTCGGCGATTGGGAGACCATGTACAACACACTGGGAGGTTCCGGTTCGTCGACTCCGGGCACCCAGGGTTCGGCGATGCCGGGGGGTTACCAACCACCCAATTTTGACTTGGATGCATATGCCCGTCCCTCCTCCCCACGGTATTCGCAGGGATTATACCAGATTCGGGAGGATTTTCCCGTTGAACCCAAGCCGGGAGTAGGCCGGGGAGGAGGCCGAGGCGGCGGAAGCCCAGGCGGGCGAGGAGGAGGAGGAAGAAGATGAAGAGGATGAGTGATAAGTCGTATTCTAGGCCTAGGTTACTGGTCAGTATGATGTGCGTAATTGAATTATATCTGCAAAAAAAGTTGCTTAAGCGTGCAGGGTAAGCATTCTAGCCAGTAGGCAGAGTTTCAGACACTTCAAGTGAAAAGGGCGTCAGGACAATTACGTACTGACCAGTATACATGCAAATATGGCTCGAGATGGAGAAGAAGGATAGCTGGGACTGCTCAATCACAATTAAGGGCAAAGAAGTCATCTCACCGCAAGGTCTTACCCTAAAAATCAAGGGTAAGCCTCCCTATAAAAGGAAGCCACTTGGAGAGAGAAAATGGAATCATCATCATCACTCTTAGATAGAATTCTCTCGGAGTTCAGTCCTTCAGCCCAGTCCAGAATCTCGTTTCTCGCCACTGCCATGGTCACTTGAAGATCTAGATGTTCCCGGAGTTCCAAATCGTCCGTTCCAGCCAGCAAGACCGTAGCTTAGAGATTCCATCGCCCGGAGTGGCAAAACACTTTTATTCGCTTTCGTAGTTTAATTTACTTGCTTTCTTTACGTTGGATCTCTGTTGCTTTTGGATATTTTCTGCTTTTGAAGTACTTGTTGAAGATCTGAACGTGTTTATGCTATGAAGTTGATTTCTGTTTCGGTTATTGTGTTGATTTATTTTCCTTCCTATTTCGCCTAGTTAGCTTAGATCTAAGGTTCCTTGGTGTTTTAAGTGCTGAAACTTTCCTTTCTTTGTTTCCATCAAAATTCCTTTAGTTAAGTGTGGAACTGTTAATCGTGAGTAAATCGCTGCATGTGAAGTTTAGTTTGAGTTAGTTTTCGTTTTCCTGCTGATCAGTATGCGGAGTTGCATTTTCTGTGCTTGATTTCAGATTTGGTGTTCTTATTTGTGGATCTGTGTTCGCGAATTGATAAACTGTGTTTCCGTGTTGAATCTGGAATTATTTTCTGATTGTGGTTTGTGTTGTTGAAGAAGATGATGTCCAAGTCTAATGTTGGGGACCACTTTGCTTTTTAGATGCTTTTTGCTTTTTGTCCTTTACTTTTTAGTTATAACCTGCAGATCTGTCAGCCTAGTCACCATGACTACCACTACCCTCTGAATATTCTGTCTAGCCCAAAATAGAATCCCGTACTTTCCAAATATTTTCTGTTACAAAAATGTCTCCCCATTTCCACGTACACAGCTGCACCCCTACACTCCTTTCCCCATTCTAGTCAGTAGGAAATTACCTTTAAGTTCTTGCCTAGATAGAGACTCAACCCGAGCGTGGTAGCTAACCAAACCATCCAGAATATCACCACAATAGTTTTAACGCACCATCTCTGTGGGATTCGACCCTTACCACCACTATACTGATCAGTAGAAGTGGGTTGAGGAATTTTTGAAACCAGGGTCTAGGCTTAGTTAGGATCTCTATCCTGACCAGTAGGATATATCCTTGCTTGAACGACACCTAAGCACCCTGAGGAGAACTCTCATCGTTTCAAATGGCGCCGTTGCCGGGGATGGATGGCGTTACTAGTTACTTTTGTGTGTGATACTTTGGCGTATATATTGTGCATAATCTTCTTTTCCTTTTCTTTCCATTTCAGTTTATGAGAAGTAGTTCGGCTCCTGACCAGGGGAGACCGATGATACTTCAGCGAGGGTCTATACTCGTAACCACTCGTTCTGGCTTGTCGACCTCCTTGTCTGACCTAGGGATGAGTAGTGACGAGGAGAAGGGCACCATAGAGGGACCGATACCAGAAGAGATACCACTGTTGGAAGGCAACCCAAGGGAAATGGCCAACCAGGGAGATGAGGACCCGGAGATCGGGACGCTGAACGCGCATACTGAAGGAGAGCCCCCGCAAGCCATAGTCGTTACTCCAGGCCAAACCGCCTGCGATGTGAAGCCTCATGTGATCGCAATCCTGCCTACATACTGTGGGAAGAGCTATGAAGGGCCGTATGAGTTTCTTCATGAGTTTTGCAAAATTTGTAGGGCGCAGAGGAGACCGGCAGGAGCGACGGAGGATGATTATAGGTTGAAGGCTTTGCCATTTGTGCTAAAAGGGGAAGCTAACACCTGGTTCATGCGCCTGCCCCCCAACTCCATCGAGACTTGGGCCGATTTCAAGTCAGCATTTCTGGGCGAGTTTTTTCCGTCATCCAAGACAAGCGCGCTGAAGAGGGAAATAACTAATGTGAAGCAAGGGTATGATGAGCCCTTGAGTGATTATTGGGCAAGATACATGGGTCTTTTGGAATCGTGTCCCAACCATCGCATGGCGGACATTGAAGTACATCATACTTTCTACGAAGGCATGAACGCGGTAACCAAGGACCTGGCAAATTCATCGTCGGGAGGAAGCTTCACGCAATTGCGGGTTAGCGAAGCAAAGAGAGTCCTAAGGAAGCTACTGAATGCAAAGAAAGAGTATGACCATTCAAGGGAAGGATATAACCGAGAGCGGGCTGCTGTTGCCTCGGTTACTGATCAGGAAAATACACTGGAGCAGAAAATGGATTTGAAAATGGATGAGCTGAAGAAGTCACTTCTGAGTGCGATCGAGAAGAGCACTCCACCACCTCCCCCAACTGGGAATTACAAGGGTGCAGATCAGGGAAATCAAGGACCAAACTATGATCAGCCTAATGACTTCGGGAATATGGAGCAAGTTAATGCTGCGGGGTACTTCAACTCTAGTGGGCATTGGATTCAAGGTAGGCAACGGGATGCACCATGAAGGGATCATCCAAACTTCTGATGGGGTGACGGGAGCCAAAATCAGAACCAAGGTCAGAGCCAGTATAACCCCCATCCGAACCAAAACCCTAACCGTGGACCAGCGAACCCAGACTACCAGCCCAACTGGTCAGGAAGAAACCAACATTCCCAAAACCAAAACCCACAGAACCCGAACCCTGTCTATGTGCCACCCCACCAGAGAAACTTACAAAACTTCCAAAATCAGCCAAACCCAGGACCCCAAAACCATCAGAACCAAAATCAATTCCAAGGCCAGCACCAGAATCAATATCCTCAAGATCAGTACACCCCTCCTGCCCAGTATAACCAATACCCGCCTAATCAAGGCCAGCAAACCTCCCAGAACTATCAACACCAAGGGCCAAGTCACTTCCAAAACTCGAGCAGGTCAAGGAGATCCGTTGAAGACATGATGGGTGAAATGCTAGCATCACAACAGAGCATCAAAGGAGAATTGCAATCCCATAATGAGGTCGTGCAGGGGATGCAAAACGCCCAGAAGGAACATAAGGCGAACATGGATATGATGAATAGGCAGTTAGCTCAACTGGCCAGTTCGGTGGGTGATTTGAAGGGAAATGCAGGGAAACTCCCATCTACAGTCCAAATGCCCGAAAAGGCAAATGTGAGTAAGGTTACGTTGAGGTCGGGAACCACTTATGACGCGCCTCAACCGAAACAACCTGGTGGAGGATCTGACAAACACAGATTTTGCATGTTTTTAAGGACTAGATTTGACTTGTTTTAAATGTCAATCATGCAAATTATGTTCTTAAATTGCATATGTTATACATTTGGTATTTTTGACGTGTTTGTTGATAAATGATAGAAAAAGATAGAAAAAGGTGAAAAAAAAAGCCAAAGTGCAGCAGCCTCTGTTCGAGCCCATTCTGGAAGCGATTTTGAAGTCTAATCAGTGCTTACTATATGTCATTCTCTTCGAAGCCCAAATTATTGACCTTACTCAAAATATTTTTCCCTAGCTAGCCATTTTGAGCCTTTAAAGCCTTTTTCTTTGAAAGCTAAATAAAGGGGGAATATTCATACACTCTTGGAGAAAGTTAGTTCATATCTTATGAAAAGAGTTGGAGAGATAAGGTAGAAAGAAAAGTAGTGTGCTTACTTATGAAAAGTGCATAGACATTTGTGGTTTGAATGAGATAATTGGTTGTGCATAGAAAGAAAAAAAATGTACAAAAGAAAAAAAAATGAAAAGAATAAAAATCAAAGGAATTTGGGAAGTGAGAAGAAATTTAGACAAAGTCTAGAATTTACTGAGATTCGAATTGTTGGTGCAGTGCTATGTTTGATGTAGTAGAAATTGATCACTTTTGCTATGTTTGGGATTAGTCACTTTTTAGCCATATTTCCTCACATTACCAAAGAGCCTACATTATAATCCAAAATAAAGACCTTTCGGATTTTTGATTTTAATCACATAAAGTAGAGGAGGGATTAGACATCGAGCAAGCATATGGTAAACTTTGCATGTTGCATGATCTGAGAGCATATATTCTTTACCTTATACACTTTGAGAGTGAGTGATAAACACACTTCTAAACACTTGTGAGCGCATGTACTTCAAGGTGATCAACGAGCTAGTAATGAAAATGCACTAATAAGCTTTGCTTGAGTTGATTTGTATTCTTGTCAAACTCTTTATTTCTTGTTACAATTTTTGAGGCAACTATGAAGTCTAGTTCTTAGCATCCGTGTTTCTTTATTAGTTTCTCTTTTGTTTTGTTTGAGGACAAACAAATAATTAAGTTTGGGGGAGTTGACAAACACAGATTTTGCATGTTTTTAAGGACTAGATTTGACTTGTTTTAAATGTCAATCATGCAAATTATGTTCTTAAATTGCATATGTTATACATTTGGTATTTTTGACGTGTTTGTTGATAAATGATAGAAAAAGATAGAAAAAGGTGAAAAAAAGCCAAAGTGCAGCAGCCTCTGTTCGAGCCCATTCTGGAAGCGATTTTGAAGTCCAATCAGTGCTTACTATATGTCATTCTCTTCGTCTTCGAAAGAGCTTCGCGTGGATATCTCGCATGTCTCAATCGGAGTTCTGTGGAGAAAGTTATGACAATTCTACGAACATTGCGCAGTGCAGTCAAAGCTGGCGGGAATTTAGGCGGAAATTCACGGAAGAAAAGAAATTATTATATTGTGAAGCCAAATCTCTCCTATTTCTTGTAGGGCACGAAATTTATAAAAAATAAACCTTTTTCCAGCCTATAAATACCTCTAAACCTAATTCACAATCTTCATCTTAGAGCCTCCAATCCTTCCCTCTCTACACTTTCTTCCATTCCATCTTCCACACATAATTCATTCATCTTCCATTGGAGCGGAGCTCTGCAGATCCAGGCAAGAAAAGACTGAAGATTGAAGATTCAACCTTGGGTTTTATCAATTTCTTTCATGTCTTATACTTTTATTTTTGTTTTTACTACTTGTCTATGAGTAGTTAAACATCATTTGTAGATTTTTGGTGAAAACTATTATGAATATGTTTTGATTTATTGAATTGAACCTTTTTCTAGCTCTTGTGATTGTTTTGCTTGTTCTTGTGCTTTTATTGTTCTTTTGTCTGGCCAACTTTAGAACTATGTCCGTTTAACTAGATTAATCGAGAGATAGCTAGTTTTACGTGGTAAAAGGAACGAGTACAACACATAGGTTTATCTGCACTCGAGAGAGGGGACCCTTTGTGAGGGCTTGAGTCTTAGGAACTTAAGGAGTTAGAATATAATCTATTGGAAGGAGACTTTGATAGTTAGACTCTAATCTACTGGATAAGTGCACTCGAGAGAGGGCTTATCTGAAAATCGCGACTTTCCTAATAATCCTGGAGACACATAAAGGTAAGGGTTCTGTGAGATTAATCATCACTAGGTCGTAGTAGTTGGATCCTAAAACTCTACTTTCTTTAGCCTGCTTTGTATTATTTTGTTTTTATATTTGTTTATATTTTTGTCTAGTTTATAAAACCAAAACCCAAAACTCCGTGTCTCTAGATAGTATATGACGCTTAGTATATGATAGCCAGTTGCAATCTTATTCCCTGTGTTCGATATCTCGGTACTGACCTTTAGCTATACTAGTTCTACCCTGTAAACTTGCAGGTATTTTTTAGTGCTAATAAATAGTGCATCAAGTTTTTGGCGCCGTTGCCGGGGAATATTATTGCTTTAAGCTGATATTGTAGAACGGTTGATAATACTAATTTGGAGTTTAATATTTTGTATAGTTTTAGTTTAATTTTTTTTATTTGTTTTGCAAGGAGCACAAAGCACAACAATGGATTACTCTGCGTTCCTATGGAAGATGCAATTATCTGCTACAACATTTGATATACTCCTTAGAGCATGGGTGAGATATAAAAAATGCTTGCTCTCTTGTTTTTATTTATTTATTTTTTTTTACCTTTAGTTTTCTCCTCCGTAGAGCTGAAGTTTTTCTCCATAGAGCTTAAGTTAAATAAAAAATAATAAAAAATTCTTTTCTTTAAACTTTTTCCGTTTGATTTTTTCCTTTTTTTTTCTATTTCCTTTTTTTAAAACTTCTTATTCTTCGTTTTTTTTTTCAAGAAATTTTTTTTTAAAAAAAAGTAGAAAAACTAGAACCTCCTTCCCCCTATTTTTATTTTATTTTATTTTCTCCACATAAATCACTCACACACTTCAAATTCACATCACTTAAGTAAATTCTTTGTACTCTACCAATTATTCATGTGCTTAGCTCTCAATCGACACAAGGTACGTTCTCTTTTAATTTCTGAGCTTTGATCTTGAATTCTTTCTTGAATGACTTTGTTGTTGATATATATATATATATATATATATATATATATATATATATATATATATATTGGGAGTTTGGATAGGAGTTTGATGAGTGACGATTTAATTGGGATTTATTCTTGGTGAATTTGTGAGTTTTGGATATTTGCGAGAAATAGTTGTTGGGTGTGCTTGAGTATGTTTGATCTTTGGTGGATGAAAATTGAATATCACTTTGGCTTGATTGTTGATACACATAGTTCATGTTCATAGCATTGCGAGGCTATTTTATCTTGCATGAATTGTGTTTTTAGGAGCTTAAATTGTTTTGCGTGATCTTGGTCTATTGTTGAAAAATTTTGCAAATAATTGGGGGATAGAGAAGATTACGGAGGATGAAAAATGATCATGTTAAGGTAGATAATTTGATTTGCATATTTTATGCGTTGATATGATTAAAGTTTAGGGGATTGCCACATGTTATGCATTGTACTCTACTATAATTTTCTTCATTCTATGCTCACATTGCGAAATTGTAGGTACATAATGCATCCTAAAGAAAATCCCGAGAATGGTGGATATTTTATGAGCCTCAAAGAACGTCAAGCTAAAGACGTTAACCAAGCGCTTGTTGGGAGGCAACCCAACATTGGTATCTTTTTTATTTAGTTTGTTTTGTTTTCTTAGTTTACTCACGTCCCTACCGACTTTTCAAATTTATTCTTAACGTAGTTTTGAATAAGTTTGGGGGGATGAAGTGGTGGACCGTGAGTTTAGTTGTTTTTGCTTATTTTTGTTAGTTTTTTTTAAATAATCCCGAGGTGAATCTTGTCACGAGCATAACATAGAAAATTTAGAAATACTTATGTTTAGGAACATCAAACCGAGTTGCCTATGATAAAAATTTCGTTTATGTGTTGGTTGAGTTGACTTGATGCATTGGTTTGAAGGTTTAGTGAAAATGTGCATAAATAATTAATTGCTTGTTTGCCTTGAATCATGCTTATACCTTGTGAGACTTGAGCCATAAATTTCTTTCTTGTGTGATTTATCTGTATTCATGTATTTGTTTCTAGAACTTGCTCCTAGTCTGCCTAAGTCTATATAGTGTTTAAATGATAAAAGAGGACGTTAGGCCATCCTTCTTAGCTACTTTATATATCCAAATTATTGACCTTACTCAAAATATTTTTCCCTAGCTAGCCATTTTGAGCCTTTAAAGCCTTTTTCTTTGAAAGCTAAATAAAGGGGGAATATTCATACACTCTTGGAGAAAGTTAGTTCATATCTTATGAAAAGAGTTGGAGAGATAAGGTAGAAAGAAAAGTAGTGTGCTTACTTATGAAAAGTGCATAGACATTTGTGGTTTGAATGAGATAATTGGTTGTGCATAGAAAGAAAAAAAATGTACAAAAGAAAAAAAAATGAAAAGAATAAAAATCAAAGGAATTTGGGAAGTGAGAAGAAATTTAGACAAAGTCTAGAATTTACTGAGATTCGAATTGTTGGTGCAGTGCTATGTTTGATGTAGTAGAAATTGATCACTTTTGCTATGTTTGGGATTAGTCACTTTTTAGCCATATTTCCTCACATTACCAAAGAGCCTACATTATAATCCAAAATAAAGACCTTTCGGATTTTTGATTTTAATCACATAAAGTAGAGGAGGGATTAGACATCGAGCAAGCCTATGGTAAACTTTGCATGTTGCATGATCTGAGAGCATATATTCTTTACCTTATACACTTTGAGAGTGAGTGATAAACACACTTCTAAACACTTGTGAGCGCATGTACTTCAAGGTGATCAACGAGCTAGTAATGAAAATGCACTAATAAGCTTTGCTTGAGTTGATTTGTATTCTTGTCAAACTCTTTATTTCTTGTTACAATTTTTGAGGCAACTATGCAGTCTAGTTCTTAGCATCCGTGTTTCTTTATTAGTTTCTCTTTTGTTTTGTTTGAGGACAAACAAATAATTAAGTTTGGGGGAGTTGACAAACACAGATTTTGCATGTTTTTAAGGACTAGATTTGACTTGTTTTAAATGTCAATCATGCAAATTATGTTCTTAAATTGCATATGTTATACATTTGGTATTTTTGACGTGTTTGTTGATAAATGATAGAAAAAGATAGAAAAAGGTGAAAAAAAGCCAAAGTGCAGCAGCCTCTGTTCGAGCCCATTCTGGAAGCGATTTTGAAGTCCAATCAGTGCTTACTATATGTCATTCTCTTCGTCTTCGAAAGAGCTTCGCGTGGATATCTCGCATGTCTCAATCGGAGTTCTGTGGAGAAAGTTATGACAATTCTACGAACATTGCGCAGTGCAGTCAAAGCTGGCGGGAATTTAGGCGGAAATTCACGGAAGAAAAGAAATTATTATATTGTGAAGCCAAATCTCTCCTATTTCTTGTAGGGCACGAAATTTATAAAAAATAAACCTTTTTCCAGCCTATAAATACCTCTAAACCTAATTCACAATCTTCATCTCAGAGCCTCCAATCCTTCCCTCTCTACACTTTCTTCCATTCCATCTTCCACACATAATTCATTCATCTTCCATTGGAGCGGAGCTCTGCAGATCCAGGCAAGAAAAGACTGAAGATTGAAGATTCAACCTTGGGTTTTATCAATTTCTTTCATGTCTTATACTTTTATTTTTGTTTTTACTACTTGTCTATGAGTAGTTAAACATCATTTGTAGATTTTTGGTGAAAACTATTATGAATATGTTTTGATTTATTGAATTGAACCTTTTTCTAGCTCTTGTGATTGTTTTGCTTGTTCTTGTGCTTTTATTGTTCTTTTGTCTGGCCAACTTTAGAACTATGTCCGTTTAACTAGATTAATCGAGAGATAGCTAGTTTTACGTGGTAAAAGGAACGAGTACAACACATAGGTTTATCTGCACTCGAGAGAGGGGACCCTTTGTGAGGGCTTGAGTCTTAGGAACTTAAGGAGTTAGAATATAATCTATTGGAAGGAGACTTTGATAGTTAGACTCTAATCTACTGGATAAGTGCACTCGAGAGAGGGCTTATCTGAAAATCGCGACTTTCCTAATAATCCTGGAGACACATAAAGGTAAGGGTTCTGTGAGATTAATCATCACTAGGTCGTAGTAGTTGGATCCTAAAACTCTACTTTCTTTAGCCTGCTTTGTATTATTTTGTTTTTATATTTGTTTATATTTTTGTCTAGTTTATAAAACCAAAACCCAAAACTCCGTGTCTCTAGATAGTATATGACGCTTAGTATATGATAGCCAGTTGCAATCTTATTCCCTGTGTTCGATATCTCGGTACTGACCTTTAGCTATACTAGTTCTACCCTGTAAACTTGCAGGTATTTTTTAGTGCTAATAAATAGTGCATCAGGATCTAATGGAATGAAGATAGGAGGTGATACCATTTCAGTGGATGAATTAGAGAGAACTATGCCTCGGATGAAGGATCCATTCTTCTTGGATGATACACCAAGTTTACGAGGTGAACCCGACACCCTACTGACCAGGAAGAAACCCCCTCAAGAGGTAGAACCCAGAATGGAGGCCCAGACCCAAGAACTACCCAAGAAAAACTCCAAGAAGGTTGCTGAAGAACCAGTAGAGGAAAAAAAGGGGAGAAACCGTTCCCATTCCGATTTGTTACAAAGAGGAAGAAAGAGAACCCGGTTGACTACTTGTCGATTTTTGGGAAGTTGGATGTCACCATACCATTCCTCCAAGCCGTGAAGCTACCCCCTCTCGGGAAATTCATTAAGGACTTCATAGCCGGGAGAGCCCAGAAGGATGGCAAGATTATGGTGGAAGGAATAGCGTCAGCAATAGTGCAAGAGAAGTTACCACCCAAGAGAGCCGATCCAGGTATGTTCACTTTGCCTATAACTATAGGAGATGCGAAGGTCAAACATGCAATGTGTGATTTGGGGGCCTCCATAAATGTTATGCCATTGTCTATCTATAACCGATTGAAGGGAGTTAGATTGTCTAATACTAGGGTGTTGATCCAACTGGCTGATAGGTCGTGCATAAGTCCTGAGGGAGTTTTAGAAAATGTGTTAGTAAGAGTGCATGATTTTACCTATCCTGCTGATTTTTATGTGATCAAAATGAGTGAGCATGAAGCTAGGGAATCTAGTGGAGTGTTGATAGGAAGGCCATTTTTTAGAACGGCTAAGACAATAGTAGACATGGCCGAGGGGACAATTTGCATTGATTTCCATGGAGAGAAATTTACTTTTGATATCAATGAAGCCATGAAGAAACCGATTGATTCTGAAAATTTGTGTTATATTGACGTGATTGACCCCCTTGTCCAAGACTTTCTTGAGACCGAACTATTGCAGGAGAAACTCCAAGCATTAGATGCTTATGAGCAGGCTGACGTCGAAGCCGCTGCATGGTGTGAAATGATCAGTAGCCAAGGGTTGACTGATGAAGAAATAGAAGTAGCAATCAAGGGATTCTGTCAGAAATCGGAGTTCACTGGAGCCGCAGGGGTTCAGCTACCAGCCAGTATAGAAGAACCATCGAAGGGAGGTTTAGAAAAAGAAGGAGAGATTGAGAAAAACCCTCTACCCGAAGACACACTTCCACCTCAAGTTGAGCTGAAGAAGTTGCCACCAAATTTGAAGTATGCCTTCCTTGGAGAGGAGAACTCTTATCCAGTGATCATCAGTAGCAGCCTCACGAAAGAACAAGAGGCTAGGCTACTGACCGTGCTGAGCAAGAACAAGAAGGCAATTGGATAGAGTCTTACAGATTTAGTGGGGATTAGCCCCGACATCTGCATGCACCACATTAGGTTGGAGGAAGGAGCGAAGGCACATCGAGATGCTCAAAGGAAGGTAAACCCTAACATGCAAGAAGAGATATTGAAGGAGATCTTGAAGTTGTTGTCGCTAGGGATTATCTATTCAGTACCGGATAGTGAATGGGTCAGCCCGATCCACATGGTCCCAAAGAAGTCGGGCATCCAAGTAGTTCAGAATGAGAGGAATGAACTGATCCCAACGAGGCTAGTCACGGGTTGGCGAATGTGCATCGATTACCGTAAGCTGAACAATGCGACCAGGAAGGACCATTTTCCCCTGCCGTTCATCGACCAAATGTTGGAGAGATTAGCTGGGAAGAAGTTTTTCTGCTTTCTAGATGGGTACAGCGGGTATTTCCAAATTTACGTAGATCCTGAGGACCAGGACAAGACTACTTTCACTTGCCCGTTTGGAACCTATGCATGCCGTCGCATGCCCTTCGGCCTGTGCAACGCTCCAGGTACGTTTCAACGATGTATGATGAGCATATTTTCTGATTTGATTGAGGATTGCATAGAGATATTCATGGACGATTTTACGGTTTACGGAGACTCGTTCGACTCTTGCCTTCACCATTTAGATATAGTTTTGGAGAGATGTCAAGCAAAGAGTTTGATTTTGAACTTCGAAAAGTGCCATTTTATGGTCGCCGAAGGGATAGTTTTAGGACACGTGGTCTCAGAGAGAGGTATCCAAGTGGATCGAGCCAAGGTAGATGTTATATCCAAATTACCATTCCCTACTGATCAGAAGGGAATAAGGGGTTTTCTAGGGCACGCCGGATTTTATCGAAGATTTATCAAGGATTTCTCCAAGATCGCCCAGCCCCTTACTAGATTACTTCAGAATGACGTGGAATTCATCTTTGATGAGCAATGCAAGGCTGCTTTCAACCTTCTCAAGGAAAAGTTGATATTCGCACCTATCATAAGGGCTCCTGACTGGAACCATCCGTTCGAAGTAATGTGCGACGCCAGCGATTTTGCGGTAGGAGCCGTGCTAGGTCAGAAGATCGACGGGAAGAGGTACGTAATTTTTTATGCGTCCAAGACTTTAAATCAAGCCCAACGGAATTACGATACCACTGAAAAGGAGATGCTGGCAGTGGTGTATTCTTTCGAGAAGTTCAGGCCATATTTGTTGGGATCTAAGGTCATAGTGTATACTGACCATGCGGCGATTAAGTATCTGATTGCCAAGAAGGAATCCAAACCACGCTTGATCCGATGGGTACTTTTGCTACAAGAATTTGACTGGGAGGTAGAAGATAAGCGAGGAGTCGAGAACAAAGTGGCGGACCATTTGAGCAGAATAGTGCAAGATGGAAACGGTGACGAAGTGCATGATAAATTTCCAGAGGAACATTTGTGTGAGGTGATTTTTGTGCCCAGAAAAATTGATTGGGAAGAAGTGTTCAAGCTTACTGGTCAGAATGATACAGCAAAAGGAAAAGAGAAGGTAGGGCAAGAGCCTTGGTACGCGGACCTGGCCAACTACCTGGTAACTGGAGAGCTTCCAGAAGTGCCAAGTGTTACCAAAGCCCAGAGAATGAAGATCAAGAGTGAAGCGAAATACTACTTTTGGGACGACCCCTATTTGTGGAGGATAGGGTCCGATCAAGTGATAAGGAGGTGCATTCCTGACTGGGATCAGCGGGATGTTTTGACCCACTGCCATTCGTTAGCATGCGGAGGACATTTCGGGTCCAAGAAGACGGCTAGGAATATTTTGGATAGCGGCTTTTATTGGCCAACCCTCAACAAAGATGCGTACGAGTTTTGCAGAAGTTGTGAGCGTTGCCAACTGACCGGTGGAATATCTGCCCGGGATGAAATGCCACAGGTACCCGTAATAGTTTGCGAGTTATTCGACATATGGGGAATGGATTTCATGGGGCCTTTCCCTTCATCCTATGGGAATCTGTATATCCTAGTTGCTGTAGACTACGTCTCCAAATGGGTGGAAGCCAAGGCCACAGGCACGTGTGAAGCCAAGGAAGTGGCCAAATTCTTAAAGAGTCATATCTTCAGCCGATTCGGTGTGCCCAGGGCGATCATATCCGATCAAGGTACACACTTCTGTAATCGCACAATTGAAGCTTTAATGAAGAAATACGGTGTGCACCATAGACTATCCAGCCCTTACCATCCGCAAGCAAATGGTCAAGCAGAAATCTCTAACCGCGAAATAAAGAAAATTTTGGAGAAGACGGTGAACACTTCTAGGAAGAATTGGAGTGTAAGGTTAGAGGATGCTCTCTGGGCGTATCGAACAGCCTACAAGACTCCCATAGGCATGTCCCCTTACCGGATTGTCTTTGGAAAGATGTGCCATTTACCAGTTGGAATCGAGCATCGAGCATACTGGGCAGTACAGAAAGTGAATATGGATGCTACAGCCTGTGAAGAGGAAAGGAAGCTGCAACTGCAGGAGCTTGAGGAACTTAGATTGGAGTCATTCGATTCCGCCATGTGGTACAAAGAACGAACTAAATTATGGCATGATCGAAATCTGAGGACTAAGGAGCTCCATGTTGGCCAGAAAGTACTACTCTTCCAGTCAAGATTGAAGCTTATGCCAGGGAAACTCAAGTCCAAATGGACAGGACCTTACATCATAACTGCACTCCGGTCCAACGGGGCAGTAGAAATTTCAGGGAGTTTTTCTAACTCTGAACCTTTCATAGTAAATGGGCATAGGTTGAAAATATTCATGGATAATAGCGAGGTGGGTGTAGTGGATGAAATTCCACTACAACCACTTACATCGGTTTCATACTGATCAGTAAGATAGGAATTTGGAATTCCGCGCGGCCAGTTTCCCTTTGAATAGTATGCATATACTGGCCAAGTTGAATTCCAAATTACCTAAGAAAGTTGTAAATATTGTAAATACGTAATTAATATTTGCACGCTAGATAATTCCTAAAAATCCAAAAAAATATTTTCGGGCCTTAATTTTAATTTGAAGTGCGCATTGACCAAAGGATTGCTTATCTGGTGCTATTTCAAAATGTTATTTAAGTGACCATTTAAATTAGTCTCTTTTTTTAGGCAAGTAGAGGAGGAATTATGGAAAGGACAAAAATTTGAATTAAAACTTGTGCAGCTTTTGCAGGGTGAGCAGAGGGAAAAGACGCGCGGACCAATCAGAGGCCAGCAACCTCAACCGCCCTTCCCGTCTGAAACGTCGCGACCTGCTACCCCTGATAACCGGTTACAACCACCTGCAACTACTCTCTCTCACCCGAATTAAACTTACCGTCCCAACACTTTTCCCTCACAAACCCTCATTTTCAATTCGCTTTCAAGAAATCCTTGTCCATCTCTCTCGCGGAAACATCATTCTCAACCCTCAACCCTACCTTTTCACCACTAAATCGCAGATTTCCACTCATGGGGAAGAAAGCTTTCGCCCGGAAAATCAAACCGCGCCGCCAAGAAACCCAGGAGGCACAACCACAGCAAAATCCACCGCCACCAGCACCGACCGCTCCGCCACCACCTATGATCTCCATGGATGCCATGATGGCATTTCTTCGTCAACAGGACCCTACTCGGGACTGGACGGCGGCATTGACTGGTTTTGATCAAATGGAGGGCGTAGGAACCACACCCAGTGAACTCCCGCCTGCGCCGGACAGTCATGCAGCAGATTCAGTGCCGAATTCGGCAGAGCTCGACGCTATCACCGCACATTACGACTCCGACTCTGAGGAGCGTACGAAAAAGTCGAGTCAAGGCAAGACAACTCCGGAGGGGAGCAAAGGAACAGAGAAAACGCCCGAAGCGGAGCCGGTAGTTCAAGAAGTGAGAAGGCCGGAAATAGATTTGAATGAATCGGCCAGAAAACAAGGCCTAATGACAGACGAAGAATTTGACTCGATTCTGAACAGGGTCAACCGGAGAGAAGAGGACACTGCACCAATGGCTGAGGGTCTAGACCTCGCATTGGGGGCAGTAGGAAACAGGGAGAAAGCCACATCAGGAAACATACCGGAAGGCCGACCTTTCCAGTTGGTAGGAGGGGAAGGAGAAGCACCGAGTAAAGAAAGAGAGCCAGTAGATCCCCGAGTAGAAGTAGGGGATGGTAGAATGCAGGTAGGAGAGGAGGAAACAGCTGCAGAAACCAATGAACCAGAACCGGTGGCACCTCCGGTAGTGAAGCCCAAGCCCATAAAACGGGAACTGGTGGTGAAAGCAGACCCCAAGGCAGACTCGCCCAAACCGCGGAGAATTTCGCAGAGATGCTTGGGAAGGTGGGCAGCTAGTAGGGATCAGCCGAACACAGAGGCAGATCCCGTGGAAATCTTGAGTGAAGCTGAGGAGGAAGCCAGGTACCAGATAGAAAGAAAAAGGAAAGGAAAAGCCGTTGTGAAGAACAAGCCGAGTACCAAAAAACCGCGTACCGTGAACACAGGCATCGTGATCACTGAGGCTGACCAGAGGACCCCATCAAACCGGCAAACACCGAGTGACAGTGAATATGAGATCAGTGAAGAATCTGAATCTGATAGCGATACGACCATGGAAGATGAGGAGTACAAGGAGCAGCAACTCCCTAACGATCATCGGGAACTATTGCATCCACCTGCAGAACCACTCTGATATAAGCGTTGGACGGTGGAGCTCACAGATGACGTGGTGGAGGGGATGCAATTTTTTGACTCCAAGGAGCTTCAATCCATCTATCGCACCAAGAACGCAAAAGGCAAGAAGGTTAAGTGTGGAAAGGTAATTCATCTCCCCTCGTTAGATGAATTGAAGGTTCGGGAATCGTTTCTCGCCCTTTTCCACGAATTGGGTTTTGAATGGCTGTTAAGGAATGAGAATTTGAATGTTTCGGTCGATTTGGCCAAAGAATTTTTCTCGACCTTTCGATTCAAGGTCACAACGGATTTGGATGTAGAGTGCATCAGTTTCAGAGTATTTGGAGGAGAGATTAGGATGAATTTGATTGAATGGACTGTTCGGCTAGGGATATGCAGTTTGGAGGAGGCCATAGGGCCCGAGTGGAGAGATAGGGAGCGGGGGATTCCCCGCAGGCATGTGGACTTTGAGCCCCAGGTAGCTTGGGAAGAGCTTACTCACCCCGGGGCAGGACAGTTTCAGTCCACTATCTCCCGATCTATCCATCTCAACGATCCTAATCTACGCCTGGTTCAACTCTTCTTGGGTTACAACCTTTTAGGACAGTCAAACTCGGCAGTCCGGACATCGATGACGGAATTGTATCTTATGTGGTGTGCCAAGAGAGGCAAGAAGTTGCACTTAGGGTTCTGGACTGCATACACATGTCACCTCATCGCTACCCACCCAGCACGGAATATTTCCCTCTGCCATATATTGGGAATCTTTGTGAGAAACAACGTCACCGTTTCAGAGGACGAAGACTTAACCCCCTTGACGATGGTGGACGCCCCAGGATTGTTTGATACCCCCCTATTCGTCCGGACGAATGCGGTATACATGAGGCAAGGCGTGCCACACTTCTACGCGATGGGAGAGGAAGCTACACCCACTGCTCGGTTGGCAGCAGCTCATGAAGCACCGGCACACGACCAGAGACAAGAGGGGATGGAAAAAGCTGTGGAGGATATAGCGGAGGGAAGCAGACAGATAAGGGCAGAAATGATCGGATTGGCATCGGACCAGGAACAGCGTCAAGCCAGAATGGAGAAGGAAATGGATGAAGTTAGAGAGGAGAATAAGCAATTGAAAGCAGAGATGGTCAAGCTAGCGGCAGTGATGGAAAGGATGTTGGAGAGATCTGCAGAGCAGAAGACATTGGCTCAAAAGCAAGACGCTATGGAGACGTTAGTGACTACTTTGGGAGAGGAAAACCATCGATTGATCACGGAGATGGGCCGGATGGCATCCGTGATAGATGTGTTGTTGGAAGAAGTGACCAGCCGGAAGAAAGAACAAGCTACAGGAACAAGCGGCCATGGAGGCCAGGACGATGAGACCCACCCACCAGAGACAATGATAGACGAGCCCGAGGAAGAGAACGCCGAGGTGCCGGCAGCAGCCGAGGAACCGGCGAAGGAGAGTGAGGATCACACTGGAACGGAAGAGGAACCCCTGGAAAAGCAGCCTACACCACCTGCCCCACGGAGGAGTAGGAGACTTCGCTAAGACCACCCCCATCTGACCAGTTAGTTTTTCTTTTTATTTTCTCATTTTTAGCTTTTCGTTTTTAATTGTGTTTTGTGTGTCTAGGTAGTATAATTTCTGTTTGTGCGCAAACCCCGTTCATAACACTTAGCCTATTCTATAGTCTAAGTGTGAGAAGTTAAGGGTTTGTCTTTTGACGCATGTGTTGTGTTTTCTGTTTTTCGTAAGCATGATTGACGCACACTTAGTCCGTTGCACGGCCTAAGTGTGAGGAGTTTTGTATATATATGTGTTTTGTTGATTGCTGTTTAGGTTTTCAAAATCTCACACTTAGCCTATTCCATAGTCTAAGTGTAAGAAGTTTTAGTTTTAATTTGTTGTTTTTGTCTGTTTGTCTATGTGTTCATCATACTGGCCATTACCTTTTCCACTTCACAGCCCTATCTGAGGGCAGACACTTGTGAAGTGGGAGGGGGGACGCAATGACCAGTATGATGAGTATGTGTATATGTGTAGTTTTTGTGTTCGTGCTTGTGTTAGTGTCCTGTTAGGTTTAGTTTTTTTTATTTTGTGTGTTGATTGGGCTTAAAACTCAACCGTCTTGAGCTGACGATGAAGGGAACTGAGGGAGATAAGACGTGCTGGAAAACCGAAACCACCCTCCCTAGTACCTCCTAGTCAGGATAGATGATGTGAGTATGAGAGAAAAGCCCATACTTAGAGCCAAGCGCGAAAGCCCTCTTAAAATGTGAGTTATAAGCTTTAAGTGGAACCACTTTCCACATATATGGAAAAGAAAGAGAGGCTGCCACAAATTGCCTAGGATGAAGTGACCACGGGTAGCAAAGACTGAAGGCAGTAGGAAACCTCCCATCTGCTAAAAAAAAAAAAAAAAAACCACCCTTAGAACCTTTTTTCCTAACTCTTTTACCCAGATAAATACCCCTAGCCACTGGGACTGTGTGTGAGCAAAGCGTGAGGCGAATGAAGCCTACTGGCCAGAAAGATGTACAAGGAAGCAGACTCCAGCTGGGCAAGAAGGTTTGGAAGGAAATCGACCAGGGAGTTATCCCGGGTCCACAAAAAGGAAAAAAAAAGGGAGAAGAAGAAGGAATAAGGGTGGCGAAGCCACAAAAAAAAAAAAAAAAAAAAGAGAAGATTGTGGAGAAAAATGGTCAGAAACTTGACCACAAAAAAAGAGAAGGAATAAGGGTGGCAAAGCCACAAGATGATACTGAACAGTTGGAGACCCAAGCCAGAAGCGCCAGCTAAAAAGCAACTGATCAAAAGCCTACAGCACACAGTTCTCCCGCATTAATAAAATAGAAATTTTGAAAACTTAGAGCCTTAGGAACATCTACCCCAAAACGCTGCAACCCAATAGCCCCATTACAAGCCTTTAAGTCCTTCAGTAGCTGCACGTGAGATCTAAGTCCGAAGCAAGTATGGTTGAGCATATTGAGAGAATGCGGTCCTAACATTCCTGGTGAGGTATGAGAGACCGAGTGAATCTAGTGTTTGGCCGAGAGTTTGGGCGATCTTGACAAACGGATGTACTGACCAGGAAGGAATGGGGGGTGGCAGGAGTTCAAGGCTGTCTAAGGCCGGATTGCACCAGATCCCGAGGTAAGGGATGGTTGAAAATATAGCCCAAATCTTTGTGTTTTTGTGTTTGTGTGTTTGTGTGTCTTTTTCTGTGTGTGACCAAGTGTTTTTCTTTGCGTCGAGTCTAGTTTAGGTAGAGTCGGTCAGGGGAGTAACCAGGCTAGAATTCGACTTATTCGTTTTTGTTTGTTCTTCACGCTTGAGGACAAGCATGTGGTAAGTGTGAGCAGTTTGATAAGTCGTATTCTAGGCCTAGGTTACTGGTCAGTATGATGTGCGTAATTGAATTATATCTGCAAAAAAAGTTGCTTAAGCGTGCAGGGTAAGCATTCTAGCCAGTAGGCAGAGTTTCAGACACTTCAAGTGAAAAGGGCGTCAGGACAATTACGTACTGACCAGTATACATGCAAATATGGCTCGAGATGGAGAAGGAGGATAGCTGGGACTGCTCAATCACAATTAAGGGCAAAGAAGTCATCTCACCGCAAGGTCTTACCCTAAAAATCAAGGGTAAGCCTCCCTATAAAAGGAAGCCACTTGGAGAGAGAAAATGGAATCATCATCATCACTCTTAGGTAGAATTCTCTCGGAGTTCAGTCCTTCAGCCCAGTCCAGAATCTCGTTTCTCGCCACTGCCATGGTCACTTGAAGATCTAGATGTTCCCGGAGTTCCAAATCGTCCGTTCCAGCCAGCAAGACCGTAGCTTAGAGATTCCATCGCCCGGAGTGGCAAAACACTTTTATTCGCTTTCGTAGTTTAATTTACTTGTTTTCTTTACGTTGGATCTCTGTTGCTTTTGGATATTTTCTGCTTTTGAAATACTTGTTGAAGATCTGAACGTGTTTATGCTATGAAGTTGATATCCGTTTCGGTTATAGTGTTGATTTATTTTCCTTCCTATTTCGCCTAGTTAGCTTAGATCTAAGGTTCCTTGGTGTTTTAAGTGCTGAAACTTTCCTTTCTTTGTTTCCATCAAAATTCCTTTAGTTAAGTGTGGAACTGTTGATCGTGAGTGAATCGCTGCATGTGAAGTTTAGTTTGAGTTAGTTTTCGTTTTCCTGCTGATCAGTATGCGGAGTTGCATTTTCTGTGCTTGATTTCAGATTTGGTGTTCTTATTTGTGGATCTGTGTTCGCGAATTGATAAACTGTGTTTCCGTGTTGAATCTGGAATTATTTTCTGATTGTGGTTTGTGTTGTTGAAGAAGATGATGTCCAAGTCTAATGTTGGGGACCACTTTGCTTTTTAGATGCTTTTTACTTTTTGTCCTTTACTTTTTAGTTATAACCTGCAGATCTGTCAGCCTAGTCACCATGACTACCACTACCCTCTGAATATTCTGTCTAGCCCAAAATAGAATCCCGTACTTTTCAAATATTTTCTGTTACAAAAATGTCTCCCCATTTCCACGTACACAGCTGCACCCCTACACTCCTTTCCCCATTCTAGTCAGTAGGAAATTACCTTTAAGTTCTTGCCTAGGTAGAGACTCAACCCGAGCGTGGTAGCTAACCAAACCATCCAGAATATCACCACAATAGTTTTAACGCACCATCTCTGTGGGATTCGACCCTTACCACCACTATACTGATCAGTAGAAGTGGGTTGAGGAATTTTTGAAACCAGGGTCTAGGCTTAGTTAGGATCTCTATCCTGACCAGTAGGATATATCCTTGCTTGAACGACACCTAAGCACCCTGAGGAGAACTCTCATCGTTTCAATGAGGATCTGGGCCGACATCCGTACAGCAACAACGAAACGATGGCGGTGTACAACGCCTGGATTTCCGTCTCGTACGATCTCATCGTCGGGAATCAACGACCCAAGAAGTGCTTCTGGGAAAAGGTCCTCGAGACCTATCACCAGATCAAGCCGAAAGGGTCCCGCAAGCGCACATATAAAATGCTCCGCTCTCACTTTGACCGAGTCGACAGACAGGTCAAAAAATTCTGCGGCATCTACTCGATTGAAGCGGCGCACTACCAAAGCGGCGCCACGGGAGCCGACCTTCTGAGGGAGGCTTTGCGCGTCTACAACCAGGACACCGGCAAACAATTCAAATTTGTTGATGTTTGGCAGGCCGTCAAGGACGAGGAACGGTGGGCCGGCGGTGTCCGCTCTAGCTCGGGCTCAACCTCGAAGTGCACGAAGCACACGGCGAGTTGTCAATACTCGTCTGGTGACACCGCTGAGGACAACGACGCACAAGGGGCTGCATCGCATGAGTTTGCGGGTACGGCCGGCGATGACGGAGGACCCAGCCGTGGGCGCCGTCGGCCGCAAGGGACGAAGGCGGCAAAAGCAGCTAGAGCCAGGAAGGGCCGAGGCGAATCAAGCCAGGCTGCCTCGGAATCGGGCTCGGGGGGAGGCTCGAACACTCTTATGGCGGTGTACATGACCGCCACAATGGCGGACACTTCCCGCTTCTCGCCCGCCCAATACCAAGCCTGGTGGAACGGAATTGTGTATATGGAAGCACAACTTGGCCTTCCGCCTCCTATTGCACCTCCACCGCCTTCGGGGGATGATTCGCCGGCGGAGTAGTTTTTATTTTCTTTAAATTTATATTTTAAATTATGCAACGTTTAATTTTTTAGGATTTTAATTGTGTGTTTTTTGTTTTTTTAAATTTTAAGTTGTAATTTTTTTTATGTTGTGTGTTTTTTAATGAAGTGTGTTTATTTAATTGAATTGGGTTGGAAATAAAAAAAATGAAATGAATAGTAATTTAAGGGACGAAGAGTTGCAGGTTCCGTCCCTTAGTTAAGGGATGGAGTAAAAAAGTACAGTGGGACCCCCAAATAGTAGTTTAAGGGACGGTATAGTGACAGCGTAGTGGATGATGGCCTTAGAAACTATCGAAGCATGAAAACTTCCCTCAACTGTCTCTTTTACTATATCATTATACTCATATAGTCATGAACATATTGTTGAGAAAACCGGGTAATTTTCTCTCAAATAGTGAAATGAACCGATTCAATAATTTCAGAGTTAACCCAATGGGGTCTACTCGATAAAATTACTTCTCCAACTAAATTCTTTAGAAAGACTGGCGAGGACACTGTCCCTCTTAAATACCATATTCCTAACAGAATTTATCAGTCGGTGTATTTATCACAATATAAAAACACCCAAAAGAACCGTACAAAACACTACTACCAAACCCGCAAATAATATTGAATACAATATCACCACAGAAAATAAACCCAGAAATAAATGCGGAACAAAATAAATAATAAAGAAAAAACACACCCGAAACTTTGATAACGGAGTTCGGCCAAATTGCCTACGTCTCCGAGCACCCTCTGCAGAGCCCGCTTATATTTAGACGGAGAAGAGAATACAATATTTGAGGTACATTACAAATGAGGGGAGAGTGCTCCTTTTATAGGCAGCTACTCCCCCCCAACTTCTAACTCCCCATCGATGTGGGATGAGAAAGTTTGACAAAAGTCAAAGTTTGTAGGCAAACTTCAACAAATCTCCACCTTGGCAAAATTTCAAATCCCACCGAACACAAATCTTCTCCCTCTAAACAGACGACTCGCGGTGCTTTCATATTGGCGCAGTCAAGCGCCAGCTCCAAATCGCAGAATATTAACCAAGTCCAAACAATGTTCAAACTTGGCCCTCGTCACCACCTTGGTCAACATATCTGCAGGATTCTCCAAAGTCGGAACCTTTCGGATGACAATTTCCTCTTCTTCGAGAATTTCCCGCACAAAATGATAGCGAACATCAATGTGCTTCGTCATTGCATGAAAGACCTGATTCTTTGCTAAATGAATAGCACTCTGGCTGTCAGAATATACTTCAAGTTGTTTCTGACCAACACTCAATTCTTTCAGCAACCCATGAAGCCAAATTGCCTCCTTCACAGCTTCAGTAATGGCCATGTACTCTGCCTCTGTCGTAGACAAAGCTACCGTTGACTGCAAGGTAGACTTCCAACTAATTGGCGCACTCGCTAAAGTGAACAAATAGCCCGTAGTAGATCTTCGCTTATCCAAATCACCAGCATAGTCGGAATCACAATATCTAACTGCAAAATGACCAAGTGATTTATCCTGCTCAAACAACAAACCAATGTCTACAGTATCTTTGATATACCGCAGAATCCATTTCACAGCTTGCCAATGACCCTTTCTTGGATCATGCATGTATCTGCTCACAGTACCAACGGCTTGTGAAATGTCTGGTCTTGTACACACCATTGCATACATCAAGCTTCCAACTGCGTTAGCATAGGGAACCTTCGCCATATATTCTCGCTCATCTTCCGTATTTGGAGATAACTGAGAACTAAGTTTCAAATAAGGAGCAAGTGGGGTACTTACAGGTTTGGAATCATCATTTATACCAAAACGCTGTAGTACTTTGGTCAAATACTGCTTCTGTGTCAGCCAAAGCTTGCCTCCTTCTCTATCTCTTGTTATCTCCATGCCGAGAATCTTCTTGGCTTCCCCCAAATCCTTCATCTCGAACTCTTTACTCAACTGAGCCTTCAATCTGTCAATTTCAACTTGGCTCTTTGATGCTATCAGCATATCATCAATGTATAAGAGTAGGTAGATGTAGGAACCATCTTGAAGTCTGCGCAAATACACACAGTGGTCGTATTTGCTTCTTGTGTACATCTGATCCTTCATAAACTTGTCAAACCGTTTGTACTACTGTCTTGAAGACTGTTTCAATCCGTACAACGATTTGTTCAACTTGCAAACCCAATTTTCTTTGCCAGCAACCTTGAATCCCTTCGGTTGGGTCGTATAGATTTCCTCCTTCAAATCACCGTGTAAAAACGCGGTCTTCACATCAAGTTGAGCTAGCTCCAAATTCAACTGCGCTACCAAAGCCAACAAAATTCTAATGGATGAATGTTTAACAACAGGAGAAAATACCTCATTGTAATCAATTCCCTGCTTCTGGGCGTAGCCTTTAGCTACCAATCTTGCTTTGTAGCGAACATCATCTTTGTTAGGAAATCCCTTTTTCTTTGCAAAAACCCATTTACATCCAATTGTCTTCCTGCCTTTCGGCAATGGCATCAGCTTTCACGTCTTGTTCTTCTGAAGAGATTGCATCTCTTCTTCCAAAGCACCTTTCCAACCATCGCTTTCTAAACTTTCAATAGCTTTCGAAAAGATACATGGAACATCATCAACAACTGGAAGCGCATATGCTACCATATCCGCAAATCGAGCAGGTTTCTTATTTTCCCGCCTCGTTCGCCTGACTGCAATTGGCTCTGATTGCTGCGAAGGTTCTTGGGGTGGAACCTCTTCATCATCTGACTCTTCTTCTTCCGTAGGAGAGTCATTTGTGGTGTTCGTAGTTGGGATCACAGCTGCTTCTTCGAACTCCACCTGCTTCGGTGTATACTCCACCTGCTGCGAAGTATCACTACAATTTGGATTTACCTTATTCAACATGGAAGATTCATCAAAGGTAACATCCCTACTTACAATCGTCTTCTTAGACTCCAAACACCATAACCGATATCCTTTAACACCAGCACTGAAACCCATAAACAAAGCCTTCTTTGCACGTGGATCCAACTTTGATTCAATCACATGATAATATGCAATAGAACCAAAAATATGCAAAGAATCATAATCAGTTGCAGGTTTACCGGACCATACCTCTAAAGGAGTCTTGCCATCAATGGCAGAACATGGCAAACGATTGACAATGTGTTGAGTGTATGTGATGGCCTCAGCCCAAAATTTTCTGCCTAGCCCAACATTAGACAGCATACAACGAACTTTCTCCACTAGTATTCGATTCATACGCTCTGACACTCCATTCTGCTGTGGTGTATTTCTCACTGTGAAGTGCCGAACTATGCCACACTCCTGGCATACATCTTGGAAAGGATCACTCTTGTATTCTCCACCGTTGTCAGATCGGAGAACCTTGATCTTCCTCCCCATCTGATTTTCAACTTGAGCTTTCCATTTCAGAAAAATCCCAAGGACTTCATTTTTGCTCTTCATAGTGTACACCCAAACTCTCCTGGAAAAATCATCAACAAAAGTGACAAAATAGTGTCTACCTCCAAGTGACGGAGTCTTGGCAGGTCCCTACACATCTGAGTGCACGTAATCCAAAATTCCCTTCGTATTATGGATTGCAGTGCCAAATTTCACTCTTCGCTGTTTTCCTAGAACACAATGCTCGGAAAACTCTAATTTGCAAGACTTCGTACCTTTCAATAATCCTTGCTTGGCGAGAATTTGCAATGATCTCTCACCAGCATGTCCCAATCGCAAATGCCAAAGCTTCGTCGCCTCTGCATCCTTCTTGTTACTCGAAGTTGCAGTTGCTACTGTCCCAACAACTGTACTACCTTGATAGTAATACAAATTGTTCTTCCTCACACCTTTCAGCATCACCAATGCTCCTGAATTTGCTTTAAGAATTCCATCTCGCATCATCACAACTAGGCCTTTAGATTCTAAGACCCCCAATGAGATGAGATTCTTCTTCAACTGGGGCACGTACCGCACATCCTTCAAAATTCTGGTGGATCCATCCTGATTCCGTAGCTTGATTGAGCCTATCCTGGCTGTCTTACATGGACTGTCGTTTCCCATGTAAACAAGTCCGCCATTGAGTTCTTCAAAATCAAAGAACCACTCCCTGATGGGACACATATGATAGGTGCAACCTGAATCCAATATCCACTCGTCTGGATGCGATGTTGAAGGTGAAACCGTCAAAGAACAATCTGACTCCGCATCATTTTTGCATTCAGCAACATTAGCATCTTGCGAAGCCTTTTCTTTCTTCTTCGACTTTGGACAGTCTTTCTTCCAATGTCCTTTCTCATAACAGAAAGCACACTCATCTTTGGCAGCTCACTTTTTCGATTTGGACCTTCCTCTTCTCTCCTTTGATCGGCCTTGTTGACGACCTCTTGCCACTAATGCTTCATCTGTAACTGCTTTGCCTTTCATTTTATCTGCCTTTCGCAATTCATGACTATACAAAGCAGAACATACAGTATCTAAAGACACATTCTCTTTACCGTGGAGTAATGTGGTCTCCAGATGTTCAAATTCATCAGGTAGAGACGACAACAACATCAATGCCAGATCCTCATCCTCAAATTTCACATCTAAATTTAGCAGGTCTGCTACTAATTGGTTAAACAAAGTAATGTGTTCATTCATAGTGGTACCTGGTCGGTATTCAAATCGGAACAACCTTTTCTTCATAAGGAGCTTATTCTGACCACTCTTCTTCAGAAATTTGTCCTCCGGTGTCTTCCATAATCTATGTGCAGAAGTCTCATTCTTGACAGCATACTTCTGCTCCCTGGACAGACACGACCGAATTGTTCCACAAGCTAACCGATTTATGATACTCCAATCTTTATCATCTATATCTTCTGGTTTCTTTTCTTCAATGGCAATGTCAAGACCCTGCTGGAAAAGAGAGTCTAGAACCGTCAAATATCTCCACCGTCAATTTCATATTTGACAGTGGAAACCTCGACCACGATGACGAAGAACTAGCCTTGTTTTCTTGATCATTACCCGCCATTACAGACTCAAAATAAAGTATTCAATATTACAAACAAATAGAACCAAGGACGAACCTTTGGCTCTGATACCACTTGTTGAGAAAACCGGGTAATTTTCTCTCAAATAGTGAAATGAACCGATTCAATAATTTCAGAGTTAATCCAATGGGGTCTACTCGATAAAATTACTTCTCCAAATAAATTCTTTAGAAAGACTGGCGAGGACACTGTCCCTCTTAAATACCAGATTCCTAACAGAATTTATCAGTCGGTGTATTTATCACAATATAAAAACACCCAAAAGAACCGTACAAAACACTACTACCAAACCCTCAAATAATATTGAATACAATATCACAACAGAAAATAAACCCAGAAATAAATGCGGAACAAAATAAATAATAAAGAAAGAACACACCCGAAACTTTGATAACGGAGTTCGGCCAAATTGCCTACGTCTCCGAGCACCCTCTGCAGAGCCCGCTTATATTTAGACGGAGAAGAGAATACAATATTTGAGGTACATTACGAATGAGGGGAGAGTGCTCCTTTTATAGGCAGCTACTTCCTCCAACTTCTAACTTCCCATCGAGGTGGGATGAGAAAATTTGACAAAAGTCAAAGTTTGTAGCCAAACTTCAACACATATCTCAGCATAAAATTCCAGTCACTCTACACCACATTTCTTTCCCAATGCCGATTAACAGCATATGTGAAACATCCCCTTCAATTATATAGATAAGAAATAGTACTATCTTGCAAAAGTATTCGTATGCCAACTCATGTTCACTCTAATTTGTATGTTACCTATCGATATCATCATCTAAAATGATTTCCATATAGTGTATAGACTAGAGATATTTTGCAGAAATTAAAAAAAATAAGATACTTATTAGTACTATACTGTGGAAATTGAGCAAATTACACTACCTTGGAAATGGAATCAGTGCTGATGCTGCTCACTTGGACCGATGCTCGCCTGATGGGATTCTGAGGAGTGCGGAAGAAAGCGTACGAGGTAAGATTTCCAGGTGAAATCGGCGGATCTAGGTGGGGTCGGGGGGGTCGGCCGACCCCACCGCTGTTCCCGGAGAATAGCCGGATAATACCCTTCCCCAGCCGCCGACCCCACGCCGCGCGAAGTTCTGCCCCAGCAGCAAACCAGTCGCCGCCCCTGTGGAGAAGAAGATGCTGTTCCAAATTTCCAATCTTTTAGTAATTGGGCTTTACAAATAGGCTGGACTTGGTATAAATCAATACTCTAATTAAATAAACTCAATTTCCAATAAACCTATTTAAATAAAGAGAATTGGGTCTGGTGAAGGGCGGCGATGTCTGCTATTCATAACTGCTCCTCCGACGTTCTTGATTCCTGCTCCGGCGCAACAGATTGAGGAATTGCTGTATATTCAATTTTTTGATTTGGCATTGCTGTTGATTGTTGGGTAATTGCTAAGTGTTCATTGTTGGGTAATTGATGTGTATTCAATTTTTTGATTTGGTATTGTTGATGGTTGGGTAATTGATGTGCATACAATTTTATAAATAGTTGTTTCCTTCTAATGGTTTGGCAATTGATGTGTATGCATTTTTTCAATTTGGTATTCCTCTGTATGCAATTATATGATCTATGTATGCTACGAAAAGAATTTCGAAGGAAATCCTTAGCAATTGGTACTATTATTGAGGTATTTAAAATTATCATTCAAGTTTAAGTTTGTTCTATTATTTGTTTTTTTGTTCTGTTTTTACAATTCACATTATAGTGCTATAAAATTGATCAATAATTATTCATTGATTTTGTTTACCTTGTCCGAGATTAGATTAGAAAGTTTCATAGTATATGATAATTGATTAAATATAAATTTTAAATTTGTGTTACATTGTTATTTGTTTTTAGGTTAATGGATAAATTTCTAAAGAAAAGACCTCGAGTTTCTATCGGTTCTTCAAGTATTACAAACTATCATTATTATCGTGTTGAAATTTTTTATCATGTATTTTTGATAACTAATATTCTTGTTTATTTAAACTTTGATATTAACTCCTAACATAAATTTTTTTCACAATCAGGTTGTTGATTTAATTAGTCAAGAAATGAGGAATCGTTTTTCTGAGTCCAGCACAGACCTACTCGAGTGTATGGCATGTCTTGATCCAAGAAATCATTTCTCCAATTTCAATGTCGATAAACTTGTTCATCTTGCCACCCTTTATCCGGAAGACTTTTCATCCATGGAGCTTAACTTGTTAACTAAACAACTTCAAAGTTTCGTGAGTGATGTAAGAAGAGATACACGTTTTTCAGATGTTGAAGATTTGGGAACTCTTTCAAAGAAGATGGTTGAAACGATGAAAGATAAGATTTTTCAATTGGTTTATCGATTGATAAAATTGGTCTTACTTTTACCAGTAGCTACAGCATCCGTTGAAAGAGTGTTTTCTGCAATGAAATTTGTGAAGTCAGAGCTGAGAAATAGGATGAGAGATGACTGGTTGAACGACAGTTTGACGGTATATAGCGAGAAGGAGGTGTTTGCAACTATTCCCAATGAAAGGATTTTGAGTCGTTTTCAGAAAATGGATACTCGAAGAAGCCAACTATCTCGCATAGCATAAGATTGTGGTATTTATATTTTTACGTATTTTTGTTTAGAGATATTTATTAAAATATTATATTTATAATCTTGATCGGTTCGACCCCACGATTTTTGATTCCTAGATCCGCCACAGTCTAGGTGTGATGTGGTTTTGAAGGCTCAAAAGTAAGAGTTAGTGGTTTTGGTATTGAAGCACCTGACTCCGGCCCCTAACTCCATCTATGCGGTGGACGATAGCGGCAGTTCGGTGGTGTTTGGCGGCGATGGAGTCTGTAGAAAATGCTGCGAGTAATTTGCATTTCATTTTTAGTTTTGAGCATTTTAAACGAACTTCAAAACTGGTTAAATTTTAGTACTAGTAAATTGCATTTCGTTTATTATATTTTATAGTATATCTGATTTAGCAGAAATAATCTCCTACTTCAACGCTAACAACACAATAAAATAACGAGTGTTAGAGTAGAAATGGAGTAGGAGTGTTGGAGTACGAGATCCGCATTGCTGCAGCCGCCCCAAGAAGCAGCTGCATCCGGATGGCCTACCCAGTCTCAAATAACTCTTTTTTTTCAGTCATGAAATATACAAAGCCTTGATTTTACATTCATCTAGAAAAATAAAACATTCCTGGGCACAACTACAACCAAAACTACTACGCCGTGGCTTTAAAGCGAATCCATGTCCAAGCCCATTAATTTTGGTAAAATTATACCTACAGCAGAATGAAAAACACTTGATATCTTGAATTTGAGAACTAGTATCTCTGCACATGTGTAAATAAACCATACATAGTTATATTTGGTACGTCATCGTTCTACACGAATCAGTCAGTGATATACTTGAGCATTGCCCCACGAATCTTTTCCATGTATTCCGCAACCTGTTTCTACATCATCGAGTTTAGATAATAAAATACCGTCAGAATGTTAAACAGGGTAATGACAGATTGGTTTCCATATCCATCATACTACACATTGTGTTGGGGATAATTACACCATTCATACAAAATGTTTCACAAATATTTCAAATTAGTACAAAAAGTTTTAAGTTAGCATATATCATACATAAAGTATGATTAGTGTTTCAAATTAATGCATTCCGTTAAAAATCACTAACACCATTATCTTATCTTATATTTTGTCCTATTCACTCCAAAATTATGCTATCTAAAAACATTATTAGAATAAATAAATATCTGAGGAGTTTGCAGAATGAAATTGGAGTGGAAGAAGGCCATTTCGGTGCTGCAAGTCATCCGAAAACTAGCTACTATATAGTTGCAGCAACAATTCATTTTTCTTTTCTTTCGTTTTTTTGAGAGAAAGAGATTGAATCTATGTTTGTGTGTGAAAAGAAGGCTAAAACCAATTAAGAATAGGATAAAGGAAATGAAAAATTATGTGGTCAGCTAGAAGGAGATGAATCATTCATTGAAATATCTACTCCATATAACTTATCAAAGATAAGGTGGAATTTGTTTGTGCGTGAAGTTACGGAGGATGAAAAATTGGTTGAAAATTAGTATTTACATAGATTAGCTGCAAATATATTAGCTGAAATTATATGCATATCTACTGCATGATATAAGATGCTTATATTGCAATACATGGGGTATTATTTGAAGAAATAATATCATGTGAATAAGATGAAAAATAAGAAATAATTTTGGAGAGAATAGGACCAAAAAAATAACGGTGTTAGTGGTGTTAGTGATTTTTAACTAAATGTACTAATTTGAAACACAAATTAAACTATTTGTATGATATATGCTAACTTAAAACTTTTTGTACTAATTTAAAACAATGGTGAAACATTTTGCATGTATTGTGTAACTATCCCCGTTGTGTTATATATCTTCAATCAACTTGAATAAATCTTGGAAGCTGGAATGATTTGAACAATTTTATGGATTTCACGTCAAACGGTAGAACCAAGAACAACCACTCTATATGTACAAAATAGAGCCAAGAGCAATTCAAAATGAATTATCTTTCTCACCTGGTTACCCTGATAAGCACTTGCGATGTTTTGATCAAGAAGTGTCAATAAGGATCTATTCAATGCGTTTTCCCCAACCAAGTCCAAGACCTGCATCGTGTAAGAAGAAGCTGTCAGTGATCTAAAGGGAACAAGAAACATATTCTGAGAAGAGAGCTAATAAGTAGCATACAGTCGCCTTGATATCAGTCGATTGTAAAAAGTCTCATCAAATTCTGCCTTGCTGTTATGAGTTCAGCTTGCATTTTATCATATGCTTCTGTAGGAGAAAAGCGAGTTTGATAAAAAAAAATGTCAAAAGAAATTTCTTTCGCAAACTATTTACTACTCCTAACCTGTGGCTTCCTCCAAGGCTTTTTGCAGCGTCTCTAACTCAAGTACTCTGTCTTCCACATCCTACAAACAAAACCAGCTAATAGGTGTTTAGCGCTTCTCCTTATTTGTCAAGGGGGTATACGGGGCACAGGAGAAGACAAACCTGAGTCTTAGACACTGAAAATTTGAGTTTCCCCAGTTCTAGTTTCAGGTGTGAGAAAAATTCGTCGTTCAATCTACATTTTGGTATCACCATACGATGAAACGGTTATCAGAGCAAAAATAACCCAATGCATGAATTATTTTCTCGCTCACGCACAACGATTCTTGTAAGCGCACAGTTGATTCTAACCAAACAAGTTTCGGCTGAATGCCACACTAGCTAATTTAAACGTATAAAAGCAGAACAAGAAGAGGAATTTTCGGTGTGTCCCGGCTTCGGAGCTCCGAGAACGCCTTCCGGGTCCTGCCTTTCATAAAACCCGTTTCAAAGAGACAATACAACAAACAGTTGGAAATGGCGTGCGGTGTGTTTAGTGTTTACCCATCCTATGCACCGAATTGTAGCTCGTTGATTTCTGCCTTTCGTCCATCTTGAGATTGAGATGGGAACTGCCAGCTGAAGCCAAGAGAAGAGGCCATGTCCGGCCTTTGTTTGAGCTCAACTTTGTTGATTACTTATCTCTTTCATTAAGGATTTTATTGGATATGGCTAACGCTATCCATTCTACCCATGCGGACTTAGATTTACTTCACACTTAATTTCTTCAAAATCATCTAGGAGCTCGATAACCGAAATTAGAGAGAAAAAATAACGTACATAAAAGTCTTTATATTATTCGTTCTTTTATTTTACTTTTTCTACAATTTAACTATTTATTACTCTCACCGTCCTTTGCTAAATATTTCATATTAAGTGAACTATTTTATTTTCCTTTGTACTTTTTCTCTCCCTCTTACTTTACTAACAAAATCTCATTTTCTTAAATTTTATGCTGAAAAATATTATCTTTCTTAACAAGGGATGGGTGTAGTATCATTTTTCAAAATGATTATGAAAATGAAGTGTATCAAGTAGCATATAACAGAGGGAGTACATGGTAAGACTTGTCATCTAAGTATTCTTAGGTACCAAGTATATCATACTAGTGCACCAAGTATTCTTGGACACTAACTATTATTGATTTTATTATCTTTTTCTTTTCCACACTCTCCCTCAGGTTGTATAGTGGGATTTCCAAACCTCAACTTGTAAAATACACTTGCGAGACTTCTCGAGCTGACTACCTTTGTAAGAATATCTGCTTTAGATCGGACAAATGTAAACTCCATTGTTCCACTCTCAATTTCTCTTTGATGAATCTCTCTATCGCAACACTCCCCCTTAAGTTAGGATCGGACAATTTGTTTGAATTTTCTTCATTCATAGTTTAAGCTCATATCGAGAGCTCTTCAATTGTTCATTGAAAGTGTCACGACCACATCTCCCTAGTCAAAGAAAGTGTAGCTATATCGCGACTAAAACTTACTGAAGCTGTCTCAACTCATCATAAGATGCTTGAATCAAAGGAAACATTGTCTGAAATGTGTTGAGGGTACAAATCATACTGAATCAGAGTAGTTATGGAACAATTGTCTTTGCTAAAAGCAAGTTCTAAAATTTGCACAACGGAAGAGTACCAAGACAGATGTAATATGTATGAAGACATACTACACCAGTTATCCTTCTACTTATTTAGTCTTCTGTCCCAACACCTCATCGGCTTCGATAACGATCAACCTGCACATTAAGGAAAACAATATGCAGGGCTGAGTACTTGATGCACTCAGTGGGCTCTTGCCGAAAACATTTTCTCTTTTAGTTGTCAGCCAAGCTGAGTGAACACGGGGTTTTTCTGAAAATAAGTCCCGGTCACTAAAATCTGTTATTGCTTTCTGAAAATAGACTGCAGTCTTTTAAACTTCTGATGATATGCCATATCAAACTGCGTGAATCGGGAATGTGGCCACATTCCACGACCACTGGGCCGGCCAACGCTGCGCTAGCTCACGACCCCGGACCGGCCAACCTGGCGCTAGCTCACGGTCCCTATGTGTACACTAGTCCGAGTAGGGTTTGAGGTCGACCTGGCGCTAGCTCACTGCCCTACTGGGACCCGAATTAGATTTAACAGATAGGCAATCACAAAACAAAACATGGCATGACAACTCATTCAAATAATCATGTTTTCACATAAACACGCTTTAAAGAAAGAAGAGAAAGACCCACCTCAATTGCTTAAACTCTTGCAAAGCGGGTGCTTTCCTTTCCTGAGATTACACGTCGAGCAACGACGTCCTTTACAAAAATTAATATACTTAAATTAGGCTTTAAAATAATTGTTTATCTTGCATGTATGCATGCCTAAGCGTGTGGTTATTATTTTACTTCCTTCTTTCTATATTTAGAAATCTTAAATCCTTAATTAAATCAGCGATTTAACTTATTCGGGAGTCTTGCCGAACTGCTCGGGTATAATAAATTCTCGATTATCTTCTTTAAGTATTTTGAAATACTTACTTGGACTAATAAAGTTCCCATCCATTTATTTATTATGTACTACTTCATCACGGCTTAATAAATTTCTTTTCTTCCGTGGCTTAAGGGAAATTTCTCTTTTAAATTTTTGTATATCTTTAGGGTGATGGCCCATCAAACTAATTATAATGGCCCAGCATTTTAGCAACATGCCCAGATTTTGCAGTGGCCCAATCTGTCTCTTTCCTCTCTTTTTGTATAAGAAGTCCAAGTTAATTTAAATTAGCATGGCCCATATCAATTCCTATTGGGCATGGCCCAATTGCCTATGAATTCTTAATGGCCCAAACTCACTTCATCACCCCCCCTTTTCTCTTCTCTCTTTCTTCCCCTAATTTTCGAAAACCCTCCCCCAAATTGGAGGAGTGAAAACGGAAACCCAAATCTTGGATTCGCCGGTCTCCCTCGTCTCCGCTGCCGACGTCTCCGCTACCAGTCGTGGCCCTGTCCTTTCTCACTTCTCACGGCGCCTCGGCATAGCGGCATTTTTCATCGTCGTGGCGTCTCATTGGGCTCGGTGGATTTTGATGCATGGAAATGAGATTAGTAGAATAAAAGCCGAAGACGAGCTGCCAAAGACGAGCTGCCGAAGACGAGCTGCCGAAGACGAGCTGAAATAACACGTAAAAGACGAAGACGAGCTGCCGAAGACGAGCTGCCGAAGACGAGCTGAAATGACACGTGTACACTCGAGGGAAGCTGAGAGAAGATTGTCACGTGGCATGAAGATTAGTTAGGAACGAGTTAGTTATAACTGCCAATTCAAGTAGTTAACTAGCTCATAGCTTTATAATCTGTAGCTTCTTCAATTTGTAATTCATTCAGAAATTAATGCAATACTCTTCTCCCATTCCCTCTTCACCTCGGACGAGTTCTATCTGTATTGGTGTGATTCCAGTCGCCGTTCTCAGCTCCGGCAACCCCAATTCCGCACCAAGTGGTATCAGTGGTAACGATCCTTCGCCTGTCATGGTGGAAACGCGCTCCGGCGACATGCGTCGCGTAGAGGATATTATCGCGACTGCGCTGGCCGACTTCTCGGCGAAAGTCTCCGAATCTGACCGCCGACGTGAGGAGAAAGATTCAATCCGCGATAATGCGGATAAAGCTCGTGATTCAGATGTGAGGGAACTACGCGAGGCTATTCTCGCTCTGCAACTTCAACATACGGAGGTTCTCAACCGATTCATACCGAATCCGCATGGAAATCAACCTACTGGAGGTATTCCTCACAATCAATTTGGAGGAATTGGACCTCAACGCCAACCTTACTTCGCTACTCGACAATCGAAGGTCGGTTTCCCTATTTTCTCGGGTGATGATCTGGCCGGCTGGATCATGAGGTGCGACCACTTCTTCACCGTAGATCTTACTCCGGAAGAAGCGAAAGTTCGCTTAGCTGTCATCAATTTTGAAGGCCGAGCACTGCAATGGTTTCAAAATTGGTCACGATATCAGGATCACGCCATGGCTACCCCGTGGCCTATGTTTCTACAAGCAATGGAAGGACGATTTGGTGATCAACTCCTCGGCGATCCTATGACTGAGCTGCTTGCTCTGAAGCAAACAGGTTCTTTCTCTGACTATCATGACCGCTTTGAATTACTCTTAGGTCGTGTGTCTATTTCTGAAACCTATGCTGTGAGTCACTTCATCAATGGCTTGAAACCTTATGTGCAAAAAGCGGTTAGAATGTTCATGCCTCAAACACTTGTGCATGCTTATGCTTTGGCTCGGTTACAAGATATGGCTACACCGTTTAAAGATGGTAATAATCAGCCTAGTAAACGGTTTAACACTCTTGATGCTAGAACTTCACAAGCATATAACTCTGCTCCGTTATTACCTACTCCTATTACACCTGCTTTTAAATCTAGACGACTCTTAACTGAAGAAGAAATGGCAGATAAGAGAGCTAGAGGCTTGTGTTATGGTTGTGATGAGAAATTTGAAAGAGGTCATAGGTGTGCTAGGAAGCAACTCTACTTGCTTGAGATAGACGATGGCATGCTGTCGGGTGAACGTGAATCTGATGAAATTAATGAAGATTTAGGAGATGAGGAGAATCCTTTGATCTCTATTCATGCTATTAATGGTTCATCTGCTAGAGGTTTCAGAACTATGCGTGTCACGGGCAGAATTGGTAGAAGACCTCTCCATATTCTAATTGATTCGGGGAGTACTCATAATTTTCTTGATTTACAAACGGCTAAGAAGCTCGGCTTATTCCTCACTGCAGTGAACCCGGTGTTTGTGGATGTTGCCGATGGAAATAAATTGGAATGTAAGGCAATGTGTAAAAGTTTAAAATGGTCATTGAGAAGCACTACCTTTATCACGGATGTGCTCCTCTTACCTTTGGGTAGCTGTGACATGGTTTTGGGTGTTCAATGGTTGGAAACTCTTGGTGATATCCAATGGAATTTCAAAAATCTGACTATGGACTTCACACTTAACGGCAGAAGACATGTACTGAGGGGAGGTAATAATGAGCAGGTGGTCCAGGCTGCATCTGAGAAAGAAATGAACAAAATTCTTAGCTACAATGAAGGGGTCAAGCTTTACTGTATTCAGATAAATGGTGCAGATTCCCCTGAGTTGTTTACGGTGCAAGGGAATATGGAAGACCAACTTAACCATTCTGACTCTATTCAGCAATTTCTGGAGACTCATCAGTCAGTATTTGCTGAACCTACCACCTTACCTCCTCTGAGATCGCATAACCATCGAATCTCTCTAATACCTGGAGCTACACCAGTCCATTCCAGACCTTACAGACATTCAGCCTTACAGAAAAATATAATTGAGAAGCAGGTGACTGACTTACTGCATCAAGGCTTCATCCAACCAAGTTCAAGTCCCTTTTCTTCACCAGTGGTGCTTGTTAAAAAGAAAGATGGAACTTGGAGAATGTGTGTGGATTATAGGCGATTGAATAAACTTACTATCAAGGACAAATACCCCATCCCTCTTATTGATGAACTTTTAGAGGAACTGAGGGGTGCAACACTCTTTTCTAAGATAGATCTGCGGGCCGGCTATCACCAAATTAGAATGGAAGCACAAGATATACCTAAAACAGCTTTTAAAACTCATGATGGACACTATGAATTTGCTGTTATGCCTTTTGGACTCACAAATGCTCCTGCTACATTTCAAAGTCTAATGAATGACATTTTCAGGCCGTTCTTAAGGAAATTTGTGCTCGTTTTCTTTGATGATATATTGGTGTATAGCAAGGATATTGACTCCCATTTGATCCATCTTGAGAAGGTCTTTCAGAAGCTCCATGAAAATTCTCTCTTTGCTAAAGCCAGCAAATGTGAATTTGCTAAGAGGCAGATTGAATATCTGGGACACATCATATCAGAAGCTGGGGTTTCTACAGACCCTAAGAAAGTGCAGGCGATGCAAACTTGGCCTATTCCCTCTGATATTTCACAATTGCGAGGCTTCCTTGGTCTAACAGGATATTACAGAAAATTTGTTAAAAATTATGGAGTTATTTGTAAACCACTTACTGATCTACTCCGAAAGGATGCTTTCCATTGGGATTCTACAGCTGAGGAGGCTTTCTTGAATCTAAAAAAGGCTATGATTTCTCCACCTGTTTTGGCATTACCTGACTTTTCTTCACCTTTTGTAGTGGAGACTGATGCTTGCAGCTACGGCATTGGAGCTGTTCTAATGCAGAATAACCATCCTATTGCTTTCATTAGCAAGGCTTTATCTCCCAAAAACAGAGGACTTTCAGTATATGATAAAGAACTATTGGCGATTGTTTTTGCTGTGACACATTGGAGCCATTATTTGAGCCACATGCCTTTTGAAGTTAGAACGGATCATAAGACACTGAGTCATTTGTTAAAACAGAAACTCTCCACTCCGGGGCAACTAAATTGGCTCTCTAAATTGATGGCTTTCGATTTTGAAATCACTTACAAGAAGGGGGTAGAGAATAAGGTTGCTGATGCCTTATCTAGAGTACACTCATCTGAAATTTTTTGTATGGCTATCACCACTGTGGCTACTGATATCTATCCCTTAATTCAAGCTTCTTGGGAGTCTGATCCAGATCTACAATCAGTCATCACTGAGCTCAAACAGAATCCTAAGTCCACTTCTAAATTTTCATGGCTGGGAAATCAATTAAGAAGAAAAGGCCGTTTAGTAGTGGGAAAAGATGAAGCTTTGCGCTTGAAAATCATTCAGTTATTTCATAACTCAAGCTCTGGAGGTCACTCAGGTGTTCTTGCCACCTATAAACGATTATCCTCTTTATTCTATTGGGCTAACATGGAGAAGCAGATCCGGAATTTTATCAGAGAATGTGATATTTGTCAACGCTTTAAGTATGACAATAGTGCATCACCAGGGTTACTTCAACCCATACCCATTCCCGAAGCAGCTTGGTCGCAAGTAAGTCTTGATTTTATTGAGGGACTCCCACTGTCACAGGGGAAATCTACTATATTAGTAGTGGTGGATCGGTTAACTAAATATGCACACTTCATGCCGCTTACTCATCCTTATTCAGCCCTCACAGTTGCTCAAGCTTTCTTGGATTATGTGTTCAAACTCCATGGTCTCCCAGTTATACTAATCAGTGATCGAGACAAGATTTTTCTGAGCAAATTCTGGTCCGATTTCTTCAAGTTACAAGGCGTGGAACTTCACATGTCGACTGCCTACCATCCTCAATCTGATGGTCAGACCGAAGTTGTCAACCGTTGCTTGGAGACTTACCTTCGTTGTATGTGTGGAGATCAGCCTACGACTTGGAGCAAATGGCTTAGTCTTGCAGAATTTTGGTACAACACTTCCTTCCACACGGCTATTGGTACAACACCTTTTGAAGCTCTTTATGGATACCCTCCCCCGTTGCATATTCCTTACTTTAAGGGGGATTCGACTGTGCATGATGTAGATGAAAGCCTGGTCGCTAGAGAAGCTATGATGGATGTTTTAAAATTTCATTTGGGTCGAGCGCAACACAGGATGAAGCAACAACATGACAAGCATCGTTCGGACCGCAAGTTTGTTCTTGGTGATTGGGTTTATTTGAAACTCCAACCTTACAGACAAAATACTCTCCGTGATAGACAATTTCACAAACTTAGTCCACGCTACTTTGGTCCTTTCAAGGTGATAGACAAGTTCGGCGAGGTGGCATATAAACTTGCTCTACCACCGGATGCTCGAATTCACCCGGTATTTCATGTCTCTCAGTTAAAGAAGAAGGCTGGACCACTTTCTCAACTACATGGCACCTTACCGGTCATTGGAAACTCGACTTTTTTGGAACCTGTCAGAATCTTGGATCGTCGCTTGGTTAAGAGGGGAAATCATCCAGCTACGCAAGTGCTAATTCATTGGGCCAATTCCTTTCCCGAAGACGCAACTTGGGAGTTTTTGCATGATATTCAGGAGAAATTCCCTCATTTTCAACCTTGAGGACAAGGTTACTTGAAGGGGGGGAGATTTGATGCATGGAAATGAGATTAGTAGAATAAAAGCCGAAGACGAGCTGCCAAAGACGAGCTGCCGAAGACGAGCTGCCGAAGACGAGCTGAAATAACACGTAAAAGACGAAGACGAGCTGCCGAAGACGAGCTGCCGAAGACGAGCTGAAATGACACGTGTACACTCGAGGGAAGCTGAGAGAAGATTGTCACGTGGCATGAAGATTAGTTAGGAACGAGTTAGTTATAACTGCCAATTCAAGTAGTTAACTAGCTCATAGCTTTATAATCTGTAGCTTCTTCAATTTGTAATTCATTCAGAAATTAATGCAATACTCTTCTCCCATTCCCTCTTCACCTCGGACGAGTTCTATCTGTATTGGTGTGATTCCGGTCGCCGTTCTCAGCTCCGGCAACCCCAATTCCGCACCAGATTTCTCCTCCGACTCGTTCATAGCCCCCTCTCTGTTCACCCTCGTAGCCGGGTGCATCAGTCACCGGCGGGCATCCCGGGTGCACTGCGAACGGAGCCCCTATCTGTTGTGGCATGCTGGAGTCTCGCGACGTCTTTCGGGCTCTGCCGTCGCCTCTGTCGCGACAGAAATCTCCTCGACGGACATCCTATCGTTCAAGCTAGGCCTTCATCTTCCATCCCCTTTACTCATTTCCTTGTGTTGCGGCAGTAGCCACACTTTCATCTAAGTTTCTGAATTTTGGAAGTCTAAAATATAGATGATGCTCGTATTTGATCCTGTGGGGGACTTGTTCTTGTAGCTATTTGTTGGTTTCGAAGCGAAACTCCATGTTGTGATTCTACTAATAGGACTGTCGAGCATAGGTTTATGTGATGTCTGTTCAAGTGATTATTTCATACTGTTTAATCCTAGCTGTGGCATTGCAAGGTTCGAATTTAGTTCTTGAGCATCTATGCTCCTAGGTTCTCATGTTCTAGCTATTTGCTTGTTCTATATGATGCAATTATGGTGTTAAGGGGATTACCTCTTGTGAATGTGTTGGTATGAAGTTGTCGGTCTCTGGCCACGTCTTAAGCCGAGCTCTCTGCTTACGATTCCCGATTCCTCTTCCCTCTCTCCCTTCCGGTCTTGGCTAAAATCGAAGCTGATATGTGGTGTGAAGGACAGGCTAAGGGTTACTCCTATATTTATCCTGAATCTGTAACTGAAAGCCTGATAAGGCTGATGTACTTGGCTGAAACAAGATCCTTAGGTTGTGCCAAAATTGGTTGGCCTTCCTGCAGCTCTGCAGGCTGTGTACTCGTGGTTTTATTTGAGTTGCTGAGATTTTGCTATGCTCTGCAGCATTTTAACTGTTTTTGGCTTCATGTGGGGGTCTAGTACTTGGTGTATTTATGGAGTGTTGTCTCATTTGGCAGGTGTATAAGGGATGGCAGGAGTTTGCCACTGATTCCCCTGCTGTGGTCGTTGAACAACCAAGCTGGAAGGGCAGGCCATTTCTGGTGGTAGCAGCCTTCATTCTTACCTATTTTGGTGAGTTTTCGGTTCCCACATCAGATAGTATTGTCTCTCATTCTCATTTGGTTTTGCTTATCCAATTACCTTGTTTGCTAATGCATTTTCTTGTTGGTTCGGTTGGTGCTCGGCAGAGAAATAGGGATGCTAAGTGTGGTTCTCACCTTGGTGTCCCAGTTCGTCGGGCCGCTTGAGCTGGGCTGAGACCGGGCCTGCCACGCATCCTATGACTCGAATTGTAATAGCGTAGCCCTACGTGTAAACTTTCTTTAACATGTAATAGTTAGTTGAGTTGTGTATTTCGTTTTTTTTTCCTTTATTTCCATCGCCAATATTTGTAATACACAATTTAAATTGGAAATTCTAAATATCGTGTTTTTGTTTACTCAAGATTATAAACGAATGCTCTTTCATTCTCATTCTTTAAATTCTAGTCTTTATTTCAAAATTTCCGAGAAATTAGATAGCGGCTATTACAGAAAGTTTATGCTCGTTTCAACTAGTTAAATCAGACAGTTTTGACTCTTGTCAAAAAGCTAATTTAAATTTTTGACTTGTATCAAGGAGCTAATTAAAACATTTTTTACTCGTGTCTAGAAACTAATTCAAACAATTTTAACTCTTTTGGACGAGCTAATTGACACAGTTTAGACCAGTACCGAGTAACTAATTCACACAATTTTGACTCATTTCGATGAGTTAATTCAATTCGGATTTGGAAATTTTTAGCTATTGTAAAAGACATCTGATCTTTTCATACTTTTTCAAAAGTGGAGGGCTATTCCAAAATTTTCATCTAAAGATGGGCTGGACTTTTTTTTTCTTGAGGCTAAAGGGGCTTGACCGACATTTTCTAGTATTTTTGGGCTGCAGCTGCCAGCTATATTTGTATAGGTTTGATTTCTGAAATTTTTTTTAAGCCCCCCAAAATCAAGCACATTCTGGACTAAGATGTTTTTTTTTTTTTCAACCAACCAAGACAGAACCAACCATAAAAGAACACAGATCTGGCTCCCCTCAAAGTTATGGTTGGACATTTTTCTGTTTGGAAGAAACTAATGAAGGATTGTTAGCTGCTCTAATGCTATGCTGAAAAATGGAATTGAAATGTCGAAATGTTAATACTAAAATTAAAGAACAAGAATAGCTCAAGGACTAAATATATTTTTGCGGACTTGAATTACATTCAATAATATGACACCCTTTAAATAGAGCATTACAAAGTATGTTACATGGTAAAACTTGTGTTACAAGTATTCTTGAGTACCAAGTATTAGACGTATGAGTATTCTTGGACAATAAATATTCTTAATTTAATTATTTTTTCTTTACTAGATATTGGTGCCGTCAATCGTTTTCTACAAAATTAATATCCAATACAAGAAATAATGTAAAAGTTCTTGTACAATATTTTCTTTTTCCTTTTCTGACTTTAGATGAAGTGTCTCTTTAAGCAGTGTTACTGATGGTGCTTAAGCCATAATGGCGTAATGTTACCTTAATTAAACCTTTGGAACTACGAGTCTTTGGATTGAGACTTTTCTTACGAATGGGGATTAACATAATGACTTCGCAATTATAAAACTGCTTAGTCAAGTATTATTTGTGTTTTCTTTAGTGTTACTTTTATCTGCAGCAAGTGCAATAACTGCGAAAATTTATCGCAATTGAGTTTACACCATTGGGTTATATTAGTGTATTTGTGCTTTTTTTTAATTGTCTATATTACTACTTAATAAATATATCTAACTGTAAAACGTTTTAGATGGAATAATAAGTCAGATTTGTTCAGTTGAAGAGATCTACCCATGTTTATAAATAAGAAATGAGTGTGGAGCATTATTCCAAAAGAGTGATACTACTATGTTTTGCGGACGATTGAAAAAAGAAATTGTGATATACTATGTACTATTAGTTCAGATTGCTAGTATTAATTATAATTATGTATTAGCTTCAATAATTAGAGTTAAATATGTAGAATTAATGTCTCACGAAAAATCATGCCGTGTTAACCATTTGCACCAAAAAATTGACCCATATTTGTCACGTATTTAAAATATTGTTCAACTTGACTTTAAAATACTAGTTACTTATATTGGGTCGGACTATATTTATCATAAATATTATTAGGATTAACTAGAATATTGGTTTAAAATTTGTAAACATTTTATCACTCCCCATTAAATGGATAAAGAGATTGAATAAACAATTACTGCTAACCACGAAACAACAACTTGAGTCAATTACAAAGAAAAGGAACATTTTCTCGACATTAATTTCTGACGGGAGTCAATTTTAAGACTTTAATGTTTTGAAGATTCGACTCAATACTCATATCTTAGACGAGATGTCATTAGTTAAATATTATGACAATTACATTTGTCTTGTGAGAAGAGAATGTGAATTGTAAAATTGAACTAGCTAGTTTGGACCATGGTCACACTTGTGATTATGAATTTGCAACCATAACCATGTGTTAGATTAATGAATTAAGTGGCACTTCATTTCAATTGGTTTCTTGTCTCCCTACATCTATATTTCTTGAAGTCGACTTATGAGTATATAAGATAATTGATTTTATACTTATTCTCTTAATTACTTCATTCCAAGCTATATATTAGTAGTAGATTGTAATTCAAGCTTTCTCCTTAATTCAAGATCCTAAGTGACATTTTTTTGGATTTAATTTCTCATTTTTCTTTTTTTTTTTGCAATGCTAATGATTTCCAGGCCCACACATTATTTCACTCCCATATGTTGATTTAATATTTTTAATATATCATTTTAGGTTATTATTTATAGTTTACTCTAGATATATGATTACCGCTCACACACTAGTTATGTCCTATGTACTATTTATCTTTTAAGGATACAAAAATTGAAACGGTATTACTAGCGTTTGAATTTTTTTTAAATAACCATAATTAATGACACAAAAGAAAGTGTTCCTAAATCGAAGATAAATTATCATAATCTTTTGCTTTTTAAGGATGTTTTTATTTGTATCTCCTAATTTTGATTTGGACACCAACAATAGGGATACTTTATGAAATGTTGGATTTAGACACAAATTAGAGTCCTTAATAGCAGTAAAAGACACCGTTAGAGCATCCACAATGGCGCCTAGCGCACTGCCTAGCCGAGCCCCGGCACTAGGCGGTGCGCTCGGCGAACCATTGCAAACGCCTAGCAATTTTCCGAAAAAAAATCGTCTAGCGCTAGGCGATATACGGGCGCTCGGCGATCCGCTCGGCGCCATTGCAGGGTCCGGATCGCCCAGCGGATTTTTTTTATTATTTGTGAAACACCCAGGTTGTATAAGGATTTCACATACTGGAACTGCTTTGTGGTGCTGAACGAATCTGAGAAGTTTCGAGCAGGTGTCGACGCTGGCTGGCCGAAGAAGTAACGACTGAACTACACCGGTGATTTCAGCGACAGCAGCGGTGGTTCCCACGACCTCCCCGAGACTGCCCAGGTGATCCCCACCCCTCGTTCGTTCGCTCGCCGAATGGCGGGCGGCGACAGACCCCGAGGAGAAGAGTTTTCTTCACGCATTGCTCGTGAGCATGAGTGACGATTTGAGTGGAGGCGGCGGCGACGGTGGCGACGACGGTGGTGACGACGACGACGGAGGCGACGGAGGCGAGAAGTGAATTTTTTTAATTAAAGTACTTTTTTTAATTAATGTACTTTTTTTAATTAATGTACTTTTTTTATTTTATTGTATTTTTTTTAATTAATGTACTTTTTAAAATTTTAATAGTATTATTAAATTATCCCGTATTTGTGTCGTAAATTTAATTTTGTATGTTGTGTGATTGTTAATTATTTGTTTTATATAATTTTGAGTGATGTGGCTAGGCTATGGCTGAGCTATGACTGAGCTATTTGCTTGTCTTGATGATGTGGCAGGAGGATTTTTAGGGCTAATGATGTGGCAGAAGGAGTTTGTGGCTATGGTATGGCTGGGCTATTGCTGAGCTATTCCTATTGTGGATGCTCTTAGCCGTTTGTTGTTATTGTAGTGACGTAGTTATAAGATACAAAAAATAGTGTATTAGTTTGTCGTCGAGTAATTAATATTTTAATTTTGAATTTGAAAAGGTCTTTTAAATTAGAATGACTAGATAGACATGGATAGATTTTGTGATCATGTTTAGAGCATAAACTTATCTTTTTAGTGAGAAATGCTAACTATGAATTAGTATATGATATATTCTCAGGCCTGAAGTAATTTAAAAAATTCATTAGAAATTATAACTAGCAAATTAAATACATATAAAATTCATTTAAAACTTCTATCTTGACATACTAGCAAAGTATACCAACCCTAGCATACAATTTACTTGCACCTCTCACCGAATCAACTCTAGTATACGCCGAATCATAGTTTACCAAATTATGAAGATTAGACAATAAACAGAAATTTGATACGTGGTTGATCAAGAAGCTCTTATTGTAGGGGAATTGCTGGCTAAATAGCATCTGTAAATTGTAATGGGGACACGTACGCTAATTTAGTACTATATACTATGAATATTTGTCAGTATTTCTTTCCTTATGGAGAAAGTGTGTATTTAGATGCATGCATGTACAGGTCATACGTGTTCTATATAACCGATAATAATTGTTAATTTGTTATTAGTATTTCGGGACTCAAAATAGGAGACAGCGTATTATTTATTAATATTACCTTATAATTCCAAGACTTATGATATGTCACGACTCTGGTTCATGTCGCATTTCTAAAATATGGGTTGCCTAAAACCAGACATGTTTCAACTTTCATGTGGCGGCTGTGGATGAATTGCAATAATATAGCTGTTTAATTCTTTATAATATAAGTCTATTTATATATCGTTTTTTATTTCCTTGTAGGATTTTAAAACAAATTCGATCGTTGAACATTATATTGTCCAAATTGCTACCAACGAATGTAATAGTATTATTTTGATATGTAAAATGCTTTATAAAAAAATATGTACTACTACTATTCATATATACAGCTATTATAAAACACATTATTCATCATAAGAATTACTAATATTTATTGTTAATTCCAAAACTCATCACAAGGTTAAATTAATAAAGAAGTGCTCATCAAAATATCAAATTATATTGTGCCGAAAAATAACAATATAATTATTTGTTGCTTTTATGATTATCTTATCTTCAGTATTTTTGAATTGCTTGTTCTTTTGTTTTGTCTCTGTGGCGTATTCTTCCTTAGTTGTGTGTCTCACCGCCTTATATCAGCTAGTCGACTCGCTCGCCACCTCTCCTCAAGTATGATGCATTGTCTTAATCTTAGACATCGCTCTAACATATTAGCTATATCCTAGTTATTTTAAAATTTCGTAGTATATAGTATAGCTACCACTACAAAAAGCTGTCGGTTTACTAGCGAAAATTTTTGTTGCTAATTATCATAATTCCATTGGTAACATTGGTTAGCAACGGATTAACAATAGATCTGTTCCACTGCTAAATACTTCGCTGCTAAATTTTAGCAATGACTAAATTGTGTTACTAATATTTTAGTAACGAATTAGCAACATAATGAGTCCGTTGATAAATGTTGGCGTCAAAAGGGGATCGAAAAATTTAGCAACAATTTTAGTATGTTGCAAATTGTTGGCAACAAATTAGCAATGCACCAAATCCGGTCCTAAATTGTTGGCATCAAAAAGGGATCGAAAACGTTAGCAACAAACTTAGTCCGTTACAAATTGTTAGCAACGGATTAGCAGCACACTTAATCCGTCCTAAATTGTTGGCAGTAATTAGGCATAAAAAACTTTAGCAACATACTCAATTTGTTACTATTTATTAGCAACGAAGTAGCAACAAACTCAATTCGCCCCTAATGTAATATTCTTTAAAAAAATCACGGAATGGTATTCCGCTAATAAGTTAAACACATATTATTGTTTCAATTATTTGTTTGCTTATCCAATTACAACAAATTAGTCACAACAAACCAACAAATTATCAAATAAATAACATCAATTTGCAGACAAAAATAATATAGTAATTGATAAACTAATAATGTATGCTTCAAAAAAAAACATAAAGGCCAAACTTATAACTGTCTATAAAAAAAGGTTGTCAATCTCCTAATTCTACAAAATCATGTATTGGTCGATCCTCTGTTTAATAGTCTTCACTTCTTGTGTTGTGCCATGAACGAGTCATACATAGCCTCTTATAGGAACACCTTTTTCCACCGCCTATTTATCAAAAAATATAATAAGACTAACATTACTACAAATAATAAATCTACTATAAGAATTTTTATATACACCACACTTACCAACTTCGTAGCATATATATCTTGAACAAATATAGTAGAAAATGCTAAGTCTCGTCAACTTCACAAATATAAGTTGAACAAATATAGTAGAAAATGTTAAGTCTCATCACCTTCACATGATGAAAAATAATTTTTTGATACTTGATACAACCTCCAACTTATTAATGTTAATATGGACCCAGACTTAAAATCACAAACTAGGATTGAGGCATGTTACTACTGATCCCCAAACTTAAATTAAAAAGTGTAAATTTCTTCTTAATCAACAAAAGGACAAAAGCAATCTAAATTCACAACCACATGTGTATGAAATTCATATAAAGAAATCAAAATTCACAAGAACATTTGTATATATAATATAATGCTTTAGCAAAATTAGAAGTAACATTAAGGAGAGAAAGAACCGTGAGAGGAAGGTTTAGAAGGTCGGCGAATACCAGTGAGGGAAGCGGCAGAAGCAGCGGCAGCGGAGAGGAAGGAAACCAACTACAAGCCGAAAATCTTCACTGCAAATCGAAAGAAACGGAGATAGTGAAAGGCAATGAATAAAGATGATGATGATGAATAGGGAGAAGAAAAAACAACGGCACATTAGGGTTCCAAATATCTACTAATACTCCGTTTTATGATTATTTTAGTGGGCCATAGAATTGGGTCACCTAGCTAATTAGGTTGCACGGTTATTTTTACTTCCTTTTCTTGTTTTCATCTTTATTTTTGTTTTATATGTATATTTATTTACTAGATTAAACAAGATGATAAAAGTACACTAATAATTAGCAAATAATTAAAATTAGAAAAAATAGAATACAACAATGGTAAGTTGTATTCAAATGTGCTGTTTTTGAACAAACTATGTAGTTTTAGGATACTTTTTCTTTCATCTACTTTTTTATATGTTATTCGTTTAGTTGTGTAATTATTTTAAAATAGAATAAGAGTCTATTACTGCATAATTAAAAAGTTATTTGTAAACTCATTGTGTTACAAGTTCATGGACAAAAAACTAAAAATCAAATAATGGAATACAAAGTTTATAAATAATAGTTAACTCAAATAAAAATTAAAAAGTAAAAAATAATGATAACTTAATTTTAGTTATAAACATCAATAATTTTGGATTATGATTTTTACAATTAGCAAAGAAATTATATTATAAAAAAACCTGAGATTTACAATTTTCATAAATATTAATAAAAGATATAGTATTTTGGTCATTATGAATAAGATAATATATGTACCAAACTATCTTACAAGTTTTATTCAAGAAGCTTCAGTAAACATAAAGAATAAGAATGAAGAACTCACAGTTAAATAGTTCCTTATTCCTAAAAATAAAAATACTTTTTTTTGTCTGTGTTTTAATAGAAATTTTCCATTTTAGAAAATGGACCCCAAGGTCCACTAACAATAATTTGACTACCTTTTTCTCCTCATTTCTTTTACTTTATCCATTTTTTCTATTCATTTTTCTTACTTTATTAATTTTACAATAAAACTCATTATTATTATTATTATTATTATTTTATAATTTATATTAAAATATATGCAGACAATAATTTAACTTAGAGTAATTATTAATTAATATTTTACAACTTTTTGTTAAAATAATTATTAATATCTGGCTCCAAAATTGTGTTTGGATTATACGTGTCTATTTATTTCTTCATTGAAGAGAAAAATATTACAAACGAAATTTCTTCGCTACTGATTTCCCACATACCAATCTCTGTTAATGAACCAAGATCCACTACAATTCCGTTGGTAATTTTTTTACCAGCGGAATTTGTGCGTTGATAATTACTAGCGGACCACTTGACGTTACTAATTCATTGGTATTTTATTGCCAGCGAAATTTATCCGCTAATAACTACTCACGAGCCATATTCTGTTGCTAATTTGTTGGTAATTTATTACTAGCAGACGTTGGTAATAAATCACCAACGACATTTGTTTGTTGCTATTTACCAGTGAATATCAATCTGCTGCAATATTGTTGGTAATTTATTACCAACGACATTTGTTCGTTGCTACTTACCAGTGATCATCAATCTGTTGCTATATACGCTGCTTATTATGACCCATGATGGATGCATCAAAATCCATCATAAATTTGCCACTAATTCCGCTTGTAAAATTACTAGTGGACATTCCGCTGCCAATCCGCTACTAACAGCAACATACTATATCTGCTACTAATTTTTGCTGGTAAACCGTTAGTTTTTTGTAGTATACTCACTAGTGTGGGATAAGACACATTTAAATTTTTTATAATTGCATATTTTGTCATGTGTTGTGCTTGTTGTTTTTAACTTCTTTTCTGCTTGGAGTAGTTGTATAATCACTATTCTCATGTAAACTAATTGATTTAAATTTTAGAATTCTTTATATAGAAAAACACTATTAGTATAAAAAAAATTGATAATAACTTAATCAAAGTTTCTTGGTAAGATAATCTTACATCAGGCTCAAAAAATATCTAAGATTTTATATTATTATTTCTCACCAAACCAAAGTTTATAGTAAGAAGTGTTTCAATTTTCAAACTAGACGTCGTTGAACAATGAGACCCCTCAAGTCAAAAAACCAAAGTGTTGGATTTACTACCTGCCCCAACTGATATTCGTGGCTGAGACAGCCTTAACTATATAATATTACACATAATTATATATAAATACATGCAAATACAGTGCAAATTGAGTAAGCTCTGAGAAGACGGCACGTAAAATTATCGGCTAATAATAATAATAAAAAAAACAATCCTCAAAGATGTACCAATTTATTGAACAAAATCAAATGAATCACTCAGATTGATCCAACTTGCAGATAATAATACATTTACCAACAAATCGGATAACGTTAAATTTTGAGTTATTTTATTTGCATTGTAACTATCTAGAATTTTCTTATGTAAGACATCTCATGCAACGTAGTTGATTCTATACAGTACTCCTTCCGTTCCACAACAGTAGAGTCATTTAATTTTCTGCACTCAATTTAGAAAAATGATACTCCCTCCATCCCGCGTTACTTGAGGCGTTTCTTTTCGACACAAGATTTAAGAAAGTTGTATTTAGTGAGTTAAATAAAGTAGAAGAGAGAGCAAAGTAAGAGAGAAGAGAGAATGTAAAGTAAAAAAAAAAGAATAAAGTAAGTGTGATTAGATGTTTTGTTTTTAGCAAAAAGAGAAATGACTCAAGTAACTTGAGACAACAAAAAATGAAATACGACTCAAGTAACTTGGAACGAAGGGAGTAATAAATATAGTTAAGATGGAGAAAAAGTAAAGTAATAAAAAAATAATATAATTAATGAAAATAGAATATTAAAGTATGAGAGAAAATAAAATAAAAGAGAGTAAGTATGTTATATTTTGAAAAAAAAGGAATTGTCTCACTTTAGGTGGGATATCCCAAAAGAGAATATGAGTCTATTACGACGGAGTATTAATTTTAAGGCCTTTGTCATAAGAAATACTTCTGCATATATTTTAAGATTTTACTATTTAATTTGTAAAATATAGGAGTAAGTAATTAACAAACTAAGGCTGAAATCCGTATATTACACGGATCGGGTAATACTCACTCTATTTTTAAAATCTAAACTGGCTAAAACTTTAAAAAAAATATTTAAACATTAAACATATAAACATAAAACAAGGAGTAGTATTCTAGCTTGTCTTTATTATAACTCAACTTGGAGTTAAAAGTACGTATGTTTCAACGTATGATTTAATGTCTTGAGAGATAGAAATTACACCTGTCAACTGATCTCGAATTTAAGTGCCAAAATAAATACTCCTACTACTACTCCTAGTCTTGATGTACATATATATATATAGTGTAAAACAAAACAAACACTAGGAAGATTCTGGAAATATGTTAAACTCTTGAATTAATTTTTAAGAAGGTAGTAGTAGAAATGATATATGATTAATATTATAATAATAGATAATTAATAGTCATGAATGAATGAAAGCACACATAGTGATTAGTGAACATATAACACAACGTAACGTGGTGATGACGAAAATGGTGATGTTATGGTTGAGTAAGATTGCATTCACAGAATACGACTCTCTGTAGCAAAACATGAAAAAGAAATTAATCATTTTTGAGCTTTGATTTTGGTTTGTAGCTTTGTCTTGGGGTCACCCCCATCATTCCCTATCTGGAGTCGATACCACCAGAACAGGCTTTTGTAGTTAATCAGTTCCTTTCAGAAAACCAATGCTGGGCCCATACACACAACACATAGTATGTATGGGTAGCTTTGTTAGTACTAGTATATATAGGTGGGTAGGAGAGGACTTTTGAGTGAGCTCCTGCAATCAAAACCAAGCTTGTTTAATCCAAAACACACATACACATATCTAATTATATGCAAGATTATTGATCGGAATAATGGGTCGGCAGCCGTGTTGTGACAAGCTCGGGGTGAAGAAGGGCCCGTGGACGGCCGAGGAAGACAAGAAGCTCATTAACTTCATCCTCACCAATGGCCAATGCTGTTGGCGGGCCGTCCCCAAACTGGCCGGCCTTCGCCGCTGCGGGAAGAGCTGCCGCCTCCGCTGGACCAACTACCTCCGCCCCGACTTGAAGCGGGGCCTCCTCAACCAGGCGGAGGAGCAGTTGGTCATTGATCTTCATGCACGCCTTGGCAATAGGTTCGCTTTCTTTATACTACTAATATTTTTTAATTTAAAAACTCTATCATTAGATCAACATACATTCCATTACTACTACTTATTTTTTTCTATATAATACTAAGATTTTTAGTTAAGGGAGTACAAATTAATGTTAATATGCAGGTTTTCGTGTAAATTAAATTTCTTTTTTCTATGTTTGTTTTTTACGTGATGTAGCTTCAAAGTGTCTAAAAAAGTTAGTCTAGCTATATAGAAAACAGGAGTTATATATTTTTGACATATTTAATAAGTGAAATAGTGAATTATCATCAATGATTACATGACTCCCCAAGTCCCACTCATGACTGTGTCAAGTAAATTAATTAGTTGCTCTTCCTTCGCCAACACATATTGTGTTGGCCACATTTAAGCACTCAACTTAACCCACTTTCTAATTAATTGATTTTTAACTTTTCGATTCATTGATTATCTTATCTTTTTTACATGGGGGGCAATAAAATAAATAATTTCATATATTAGTGCAACTTCTAAAGCTTCGATATGGAGTATAAAAAGTGGGATACAGTATATTGTCTTACTACTTTTAAAGCTCCTAGCCTCCAACACGTTATTGCTCTCTTTCCAAATGTACTTTTAAGAAGTACTCCCTCCGTCCCGTGCTACTCGCACGTTTGCTTTTCGGCTCGCCACAAAGTCCTTACACTATTTATAATTTAAGTTAGAATTAATGCATTTAATTAATATGTTAGTTTAAGTTAAGAGCTTTTTTATTAAGTGATGTCTCATTACACCTAAAATTCTTTTTTAATTACACAAAAAAATCAATCCCAAATTTACGACCTAAAATGAAAAGTGCGAGTAGCATGGGACGGAGGGAGTATTTATTTTGAGCGATAAAAGGCTTCTGATTGGTAAAAAATAATACTAGCGTCCTTCTTTTTAATCTTTTTTTTTATCATAATGATAATATTTGGTTATTTACACCTTTTGCCCACCTACGAGTTTTTTATGGAGTATACAAGATCGCATATCTTTTGTAAGCTTTATACTAGTATCTTTTTCTTTATTTTTCATGTCACCAAACTACCAAACGATATTAATATTCCTCCAAAAAATATGTAGCTAATCATCACAAACTTTCTTTATAGTATATATTTATCATTCTAACTTTGGTACTATTTAAAATCAAACAGGTGGTCTAAAATAGCGTCAAAATTGCCGGGAAGAACTGACAACGAGATCAAGAATCATTGGAACACACACATTAAAAAGAAGCTTATAAAAATGGGGATCGATCCTGTCACGCACGAACCCCTCAACAATGTAGAAAAGGACCAAAAATATTCCCAATCCGAGGAGAAGCACCCGCAGCCAGAAGCTGCGGACGCCCCTTTCACCTCCTCCAAGGAAACCTCATACTCCCCGGCCGACCAAAACAGCTCATCGGACGACAACAACTTGTACGAAAACGACCCCTTGATTAGCTGCCTATTCAGGGATGATCCTCTACAGATGGATTTCCCGTGGGAGTTTCCATCATCAGAGGAGGGCCTCGCGACCTTCTCTGCCTCATCGTGGGACCCGAGTTGCCAGTGGCTGCTCGATTGCCAGGACTTCGGGGTCCACGACTTTGGCTTCGAATGCTTCAATGATTTTGGAGTTGTGGCCAATAGAGAACGGGAATAATCATCAATAAAAATTAATTTCGCCAGAGAGGAGGGAAATGAAAAATATCACGATTTGAGCTCACGTATCACGTTACTAAGTAACATGTGTGTGGCTCGAATCGATTGTAATTAGTTTTTGTGTATGGTGATGGGATATGAAAGTGAAACCCTTCTTGTGATTAGGTTTCCCACCAACCAAGATTTACAGGGAATTATCAAATTCTAATGTTTTTTAAATGGGGTTGGGAGAGGTAGTTAGACTTTTGTGCCACGTACCAAGGATTAGGGTCAAACGTGACAAAATGTACATGTAAATATGAAGCCTTTTGTGAATTATGTACGGATCCTTTTAATAATAAGAAAGCTCATAAATTTTTAGTATAGTTTTGTAGTTACTCTAATTGCATAAAATGACTAAATTTCTATTTTAATTTAATACTACTAGGTTATACTATATTAGTAGAAGTGGTGGGTTTTGCATAGTTTTTGGTTGTTTTTTTTTGCTTTGTTCGTTTGTTTGCTATCGATTGTTTTGCTCGTTGCGCCTCAACTTGAGCATTTCTCTTGTATTAAAAAAAAAAATACTCCGTATTAGTAGAAGTAGAATTTTTTTCACTTGAACTTAACTAAGTTTATTAAGTATGTACCGTGAAATGGGACATGATTAACTGTTGTTTTTGAAACTAATGAAGCTGAAAGAGTTCCAAAATTTAAAGAAAGAAGGAAAGTAAGATAAGAATATATAGTACTTATATAAAATAGCCATATATAAAAAGTAGTGTTGTGCTGGGTTGTGATCTTGTCTTCGATGATTTTTTGTGTCCAAAATTCGAAAACAAATCATATACTACTATTTCTTCCGATTTTCTTCATGGAGTTGGTAGGGTTAGCTGTAGGATAGATATACCGCTTTAAATCCATTAACGTTATTAATGTCATAATACAACCAAATTATACGCCAGCAAATTATTACAATTATAGAAGTATGTTCATACAAATTTTCACATACCGATAAAATCGTTACTCTTGAAAGAAAATGAATTAAGAATAGTTTAATGTTCCATCCGTCCAATAAAATAGATCATTTCTACATTTTAGCATGTTCACAAAAAATAGCTATACTATCTTGTACTACTAACTGAGTTGTAGCCTCCGTGTTGATTTACTGAATCTGCGATGCACGATGATGTGGCCACAAAAGGCGTTAGATTCTCTCTCATACCTGGAATTAGATGCCGTGGTGCCAACTTCTCAATCACACATCGAATCTGAGACTTTGATGACATCTGTCTTTTATTGTTGAGAGAGATGCTATCGGTCTTAAAATTTAGAATATATAGTCTTTACCAAGAGAAAGATTTGCGCCCACACCTATCCAATCGTCTAGGTTTATATACATTGAAGTAAACAATGGATATAGAGTTTTTTATTAATAAATAATCATCAACTAATTTCCTAAAACACATACTATTAATCAACAAAACAAATTAGTGTCTATTTGATTAAATGTGAAACGAGGGCGATGCATATGAGAAGAAGAGCATGGTGATAGCGACCCTACACCAAGATTTGCAATATCTCAGCACACTGCAGTTGGTGGCGCATCACCCATTCCTAAAATTTTATTTTCATGACCTAAGTGGAATGTTGAATCATATTAATTGCTCCTTTTTCAATCACATCTCATCATTTTTTTGAATTAAATACATATGTATCAACTTTACTTCTATAAAACATTTGTTGTTTAAAGTGTCAAAAAATCTAATTAATATCAAATCGCACGTACCACCCATATTTGATGATCCAAGTGTTTCGCCGTTTCCTAGTGTCTCTTTGCTCGTGGCGTGGAAGCATCGCATATATAATGATGTTAATTCCTATTTATTTATCGATTTTTATGTTATGAGCTAATTAAATTGCACGTGGCGTAGAAGTCAGTTCGGAATATAAAATTTTTTAAAACAAGTATATAGTCAATTTAGCTTATAAATTATTAAACTTTGACCAAATTTGATAAATTGGACAAAATATCTTGCAATGAGTTCAACACACTGAGGTCCTCACTCCTCAAATATATAGCTTAAAATAATCGACTACTTACCACTCAAATCCAATTAACTTATCCAATTAACTTATGTTTCAATGCGCCATGAATACAAATTATTCCCTCCGTCCATAATTAAAGAGCCATTTTAATTTAAATGTGAATTTTAAGAAATTATTTGACTTTGTGAATTAAAGTAAAGAAACAAAGTAAAAGGAATGTGCGTGTACAAAGTTAGTGGATTATAGAACAAACTTGGAAATAAGTAAATAATTTTTTTTAAATCATAGACAATCCAGAATGACCAAATGATTCAAAATGAGCACCATGAGAACTTTCTAGCAAAGTGGAATTCGAATCAGAGAAAGCGTGGAAATATTTCCAGGTGTTTATGGTGTAAAGGACGACTTACATATGAGTAGGTGAATCAGTTTTTATAGGAATCTACACCAATCTCCACCAAATAGACACAAGCCATTGTCTAAAGACACAATATAGTATTCCCTCCATATTAAAAAAACAAAATATTTGAAACGGCACGAGTTTTAATGCACAATTGGTAAATTAAGTGAGGAAAATTAGTAAAGTAAGAGAGAGAAAAAGAAAAATGAGTAAAGTAAGAGAGACGAAGAGAAAAAGTAATGAAAATAGAGTTAGTGGATTGTGAGTTCATATCCTAAAATAGAAAAATTCTAAAGTTTCTATTTTTAAGGAACGGACTAAAAAGGAAATAGTTGCTATTTTTAAAAATGGAGGAAGTAAATAGGATGGAATTTTGCACTTTTTTTAAACATTTTTATCCTTTTGGATAATTTTTGAGCTGAGGGACAAAATTGTCCATTGCCTATATATCTACTAATATCTGTCATTCAAATGGCACTTGAAATTATATGTAAATAGTTCATCGAGAACCTTTTTGAGATTTTGGTTTAAATCATTTTATACATTGTTTTCTTATTAATTTTTTCTTCTTTTTTCAATTTTAATTTATTATTCTCGAAATATATATTTGAAATAAATTAATTATAAAAATCCAAAATAATTAATCATTTAAGCAAACTCGATTAATAAATTAAAAAGATGACCAACAAATATGTAAATCAACGACTAGTTAAATCATGCCTTATTGATGTATAGATTTTTAGTTTGGTTGATAAATACTTTTATATACTCCCTCTGTCCATAAAGATATAGATATAAGTTACCAAAAGTAGAAAATGATTTTGTTATAGAAAATGTCTTTATTTTTATTGGACAGAGGAGCATTTATTATTTTATAATATTATAATTAATATGATATAATTATTTTTTAAGGATTTTATTAATATATTGAAAGTTCAAGACATTTAATCATATAAGTTAAAATTTAATCCAATAATCACTCGTGAATTTAGCATATTATATTCATAAATATTATAAACAAATAACACAACTATACTCCTTATTCCAATTTACCACTATGGATATTTTACGGTTATTAAATTCAATATGATTTCAAATTCATGCTTTTAGAATGCAAAATAAGAAGGAAAAAATATTAGAAAATGGAAAAAATATAAGAGAAAAAACAGAAAAAAATAAGAGAAAAAGTAAAGTGAAATTTGATTGAAATAGAAATAATAAAGAAGGTACTTGACAAAGTATTTAATATCATTTTAAATGCTTTTTGAATGAAACATATTAGTAGACAAATAATCAATAGATAATTTTGCTCTCAGTTAAAAAAAGTAGCTAAAATGATAAAAATGTTTAGGAATAGTGTAAAAGTCTCTCTAAAGTGGTTAGAGCATAGTTAACGCTAGCGGATTGGACCGCATCTAGGTCCCAGCCCGCGGCCTGTGCGTTGGAGGGGGATGGGGACGGGTCTGGGCCGCGCCTGGTAATTTGCCTATTTAATTTCAAATATTTGTCTATTTATATACCATTTGTTCAACATTCTTCCACCAACTTCTCACTTTATTCTACACCTATCCTTTCTATTTATAATTCTTATTTTCTAGGGTTTGTAATTAATTTCTAGGGTTTATAATTTTTATTTTCTAGGATTTATAATTATTTTATTTCTAGGGATTGTAATCTTTTATTTTCGACTAAACAATGAATTTTCCGTGTTTTAATTGTTCAACACTTTTTATTTTACGAGTAAAATAGCTTGTAGATGTGAATAATGCAATTTAATAGTTAGGGCCTAAGGTTATAGGAGTTATGACTTGGCCCAGAAAATTAGAGGAATAATGACGTGGATGGGACTTGGAGTATGCATCCGAACGGGGTTAATGATGTTCTTATACCTATATCTAGGGAATAATAGCATTAATAGAATTGTTCAGATACTGAAAATGTTAAAACCAAGTTATCTAAAGACTAAATTCGTAATTAAATTTAGTTATGTAAGAGAATATAGTGCCAAAACTAAAATACATCATACAATTGGGCTGAGAGGGATTTTCTGTTGAGAGTCCAAGTTATATGTCATGAGAGAGAAATGTTTTGAGTTAATTGAGATGGGTTTGGTTAATTATTTTTGTTAAGGTTTGGGATTTCGTTAATAAATTGGGTACTTGGGATGCTACATTTATTTTTATTACACCATATTGAATTCAAATTCATTTTTAAATTAGCATGAACGATAGTAAAAATATAAAATTAAAATTAAAACACATAAAAAATGAACCCTTTAGTTGCATAACTTATAGTACTCCCAGTCCCAGCTCCCCGCTGACCGCTGCCAATCCATCTCTGCGGCCACCGCCACCCCGTCCGCATCTAGGACTTCGTTGTTCGTTGCTCGTTGCCATCATTTTGCGGAGTTTCCGTCTTCAGGTAACGATATTCTCTCTTTGTTCTTTAAAATACTTGTTTTTTTGGCGTTTTTTTTGCAATTTTCGTAATGTGATTTTTGTTTTCACTGTTTCTCTTCCAAAAAAGAAATTCAACTTTCAATTGAGAAGGTACAATTTGATTCCGAAATAGTTATTGTACTCACCTTCGTTGTATTTGTGAATAGCATATCTAAATCTCACCCGGTGATGAAAGACTATCTAGGATATCTAAAGCTCAATATGATAACCATATCTAATTCTCAATGTGAATTGCATATCTAAAGCTCAACGTAAATAGCATATCTAAAGCTTAATGTGAATAGCATGTCAAAATTTATGCTGCTTGTTTTCAATTACCCAATGCTGACATGCCATGTTTAACAACAACTAGTATTACCACCCGTGCTATGCACGGGTCATATGATTTTTACGTAATGAATTAAAAAAAAGAAATTAATTCTCTCAATCTCACTCTAAGTGAAACATTTCCTATTCGAGGCGTGATTTTATACTCCCTCCGTCCCACTTAAGATATCCACATTTTTTACTGGCACGGGATGGTAGAAGGAGTTGTTAGGTTGAGTAAGTAGAGAGAAAAATGTTGTTGAATATTTTAATAAGGAGAGATGAGAGAGAGAAATTCATTTCCAAATATAGAAAGTTGACATCTTGAATATGACAAACTAAAAAGTAAATGTGGACATCTTGAATGAGATGTAGGGAGTACATGTTTATTTTGTGAATTGAATGAAGAATGAATAAAGTAAAAACTGAATACAATTGAAAATTTGAATATTTATTTTATAGCCATCTTCACCTTATAGAAGTAAATATTGCTAGAGGTGAAATGCTAAAATACCATCTTTTACCTTTATTCAAATTTGTGTCGGACTCAATTAAGATTTCTAATGTGAGATGGATGGAGCAATAAATATAAATTAGTAATTAACTAATTATGAGATAAGTATAGCACATGAACCCGTGCTCCGTTCAACTAAAGTAATTCATTTTCTTGTCTCGGACTTCACACTTGAGCGCACACTATTATTGTTATAAATAAACATTTTTTTAAAAACTGAAATTAGTTTAAAATTTTATTGAATAAATATAATTCTAAAATTATGAATATTAAATGATAACTTATGTGTGAAAAATGCTATGGAACATTGATGACAAAGGTATATAAAATATAGTACGATATGCGATTAAAATTTTTAAACAAAATATCAGTACTATATCAATAAATCTAAACCCTAGATGTACTTTAAAGTCTGATATTTAGATGACCAAATATTCAATAGTAATTTAAAAAACTGCTTATAGGTTGATTTTACTTCTTCCTAAAAATGTTATGTAACTCTGATATAAGAGCATGCGCAGCGGTGGCGTCCGTCACCACCGCCGTCCGCGCCGCTGGCACGGACGCCATCCGCAGCCGCTGCGCTCGCGCCGCTGGCACGGCGCTGCTCGATGTATCGAGCACGTCCGTGCAAGCGGACGCACACGTGGCGCGCTCCCATTCGTCAACGGCTCGACCGTTGCATTTAAACATTTTTTTTAAAAAAAATCGGTTTTTTATTAAAAAACCGATAAAAATAAAAAAAAAATTCACTTCCCCAAAAAAATATATCCGTTTATAACCATTTTTTACACCTTTTTAATTTTTTTTCATTTTTTTTACCCCAAAAATACACACTTTCATCTATAAATACCCCCAATTTCACCCCAAAAATTCACATCAAACTACACAACTCTCATCATCATTCTCCAATATCCATTCTCATCTCCATTCTCTCATATCCATTTTCATCTTCATTCTCTCATACCCTACAACATCACTATGTCCGGCCAAGACGATAACCCTTCGGGCTCCCACGGTTGGAACCCCGAATGGTTCGGTTCACAACCGTTTCCTAGTCCGGAAACGGAATATTCGGCCCCTCCTCAAACTCAAGATTCGGCCGTTCCGGGTGGCTACCGTCCATACCCAATCGACGACCAAGGTGCCTCCGAAGGGCGCTACGGGTGGACACCGGAGCCTAGGCCTCGCGCCCCTTGCGGAAGGTGCCGCCGGATGCGTAGTCTTATTAGGAGTTTAATTATGTAATTTTTAATTTTTAGGATTTTAATTATGTAATTTTTAATTTTAAGGAGTTTAATTATGTAATTTTTAATTTTTAGGATTTTAATTATGTATTTTTTAATTTTATTTGTAATTTGTAATATTTATTATGGTTTTTAAATGGATTTTAATATTATGGAAATGTTATTGTTTAATTGAATTTTATATTAATTGTGCTCGTCCTTGCGGAAGAGCACAGTTGTGGGTGTTGTGCTCTTGCCAGAGAGCAGGCATGAATAGTACCGCCCGGGCGCACAACCGTGCCGCTGGCAAGAGCACGGTTGTGGATGCTCTAAAAGAAATCTGAAACTGCAATAGCTCTATTTATTTTCAGAAAAAGTTTATGTAGGAAAAACATGTGGGAAATTAGAAGGGTCTCAAAACCTTTCATTTTCATAAGTCTTTTGACTTTTCAACCTCCAAGTGTTTATGAGGTGCCTTAATGCCGAGACCTCTCATGTGGCCACTCCTATCCTATAAATAGGTGTGGATTTGAGAGATAGATATACAAACACCAACAATCATTCTCCCTTTCTCTAGTCTCAAGCATTCTAGTGTGCATCTTAGGAGCATTGTCTAGCTCGATTCTCGGAACTCCATCAAGTTCGCCGGTGCCTAGCGGGTTTGAGGTGCTTCTACACGCTAGGAGGAAGTCGTTTTATCTTTGGGGGCAATACGCCATTCCGTGAGCACTAGCCGGGGCGTAATTTATCTTGCGGAAAGAGGGCTTTCCTCGACTCGACTTATAAATTTGGTTTGCTTTATTTCCGTTGTAATTTTCATTCCTCTTTTTGTTGCAAGTTTCCTTTTGATTGTAATAGTTAGAGTACCGCTTATACACGGTTTGGGAATTTCTTCCCATTATTTCTAACAATCGCAAGACAAATTATTGTACTCTTCTAAGAGAGGGTTATACCAATTGAAGTTGGAGGAAACATGAGCACCAAAGCTGGAATGAAGAAACGAACAGTCGCAATGTTCATGGGCTACGAAATGGTTAATTCCCTGAGATCAATTCTTTTGAGAATTGTGTTTATCGTTTGTCAGTTGACAAGCAAGACCAATTTAAACTTGGTAGTAGTAATTGGGATGCATGGGTTTTTTAATATACCAATGCACATATGTTTCAATATAATTGTGTACTTATTGTTGGAGACAATATTGTGCAAATTATTTGAACGTGTTGTTATAAACAACAAAGATCACCAGGTGGTCGCAATGGTCTCCGATGTGAACCATGGTAACAATCCAAATGAATGGTTTGTTGATACAGGTGCCACATGTCATGTGTGCTCTGAAAGAAGCGTTTTTTCTACCTACAAATCTGTTGGAGGTAGAAAAGTACGTATGGGAAACCAAGCCTCTTCTAAGGTGGTTGGTGTGGGTAATGTGTTCCTAAAATTAGGATCTGGAAAAGTTCTTACCCTTAGGGATGTACTGCATGTCCCAGACATCCGAAATAATTTGGTGTCAGTCTCACTTCTACTAGATCATGGATTTTCACTAGAATTTGAGTGTGAAAAGGTTATATTGACCAAGTATGGAAAGTTCATAGGTGAATGTCACCTAGTGAATGGGCTTTTTGAGCTGAATGTTACGGTCATTCACCGTGGAAAAGGATTAAGCAATAAGGAATATGACACTTCCTCTAATTTGCTTGAGTGCTCTGATTTATGGCATAAAAGATTGGGACATGTAAATCTAAATGCTATAAAAAGATTAGTAAATCTTAATTTACTAAAAGTAGATAAGTTTAACTCACAAGAAAAATGTGAAGTCTGTGTTGAAGCAAAAATGACCAAGCTACCGTTTCGCTCGATAGAACGGAGCACAAAACCTCTAGAGTTAATCCATACAGACGTATGTGATTTAAAATTTGTGCAAACTAGATGTGGTAAAAAGTACTTCATCACATTTATAGATAATTGCACAAGGTATTGTTACCTTTACTTATTAAGAAGTAAAGATGAGGCAATTGAAGCGTTTAAAGACTTCAAAAATGAAGCCGAAAATCAACTTAATTGTCGAATTAAGTGTGTTCGAAGTGATAGAGGTGGTGAGTATGTAGCCCCGTTTGCAGAATTATGTCATGCAAGTGGTATAATTCACCAAACAACGGCTCCATATTCTCCCCAGTCAAATGGAGTTGCTGAACGAAAAAATAAAACACTTAAAGATATGATGAATGCTCTGTTGAGTAAGTCTGGTTTATCCCAGAACATGTGGGGGGAGGCTGTGTTAACAGCGAATCATATCCTGAATAAAATTCCACTAAAAAAATAGGGATGTGACTCCTTGTGAGTTGTGGAAAGGGAAGAAACCTTCATATTCATACCTCAAAGTGTGGGGGTGTTTAGCGAAGGTAGAAGTGCCACCTTCGAAACAAGTTGCAATAGGCCCTAAAACAGTCGATTGCATCTTTATTGGCCATACACTTAATAGTAGTGCCTATCGTTTCCTAGTCCATAGGTCAGCTGTGCCTGGCGTGGCTGAAGGAACAACGATTGAGTCAAGGAATGCTATATTCTTTGAGAATGTTTACCCTTGCAAGAGGCAAGATGATCGTTCTAGTGAAAGAATGATGGATGAATCCACTAGTTCTAATCCTCCAAAAAGGACGAGGTCAAGTCCTGAGGATGTTGAACCAAGACGTGGTAAAAGAGTTAAAGTTGCTAAAACATTTGGTCCCGACTTCATAACTTTTATGTTGGATGACGAACCAAAGTCATTGGCGGAAGCTCTGTCTGGCCCAGACGCGGCGTGGTGGCAAAAAGCTATCAACAGTGAAATTGAATCCATCATGAGAAATAACACTTGGGTGTTAGTAGACTTGCCTGAAGGCTGTAAGACTTTAGGGTGCAAGTGGATTCGGAAAAGGAAATATAAGCCCGATGGTACTATAGATAAGTACAAAGCTCGCCTAGTTGTCCAAGGCTTTAGCAGAAAGAAGGTATGACTTTTTTGATACCTATTCACATGTTACGAGAATCACTTTCATTCGGGTGCTTCTAGCGATTGCTGCTTTACACAATCTTGAGATTCACCAAATGGAAGTGAAAACTACGTTTCTGAATGGTGATCTGGAAGAAGAAATATATATGGAACAACCCGAAGGGTTTGTTGTGCCTGGGCAAGAGCGTAAAGTATGCAAACTGGTAAAGTCATTATATGGGTTGAAGCAAGCACCATTACAAATTACAATGGCATTTGAAATTTGACAACGTGATGTTGACAAATTGATTCACTATCAATGAGTGTGATAAGTGTGTTTACATTAAGAACACAGATAACGGGTTTGTTATTGTGTGTCTGTATGTTGATGCTATGTTGATAATGGGCAGCGATAGTGCCATTATTAACGAGACAAAAAACATGTTGAAAAGAAATTTCGATATGAAATATATGGGTCTAGCTGATGTGATTCTCGGAATCAAAATATTGAGGACTAATGAGGGAATTGCCTTAACGCAATCTCATTATGTTGAGAAAATGCTTAAGAAATTAAACTCGTTTGATTGTAAGCCAGCAAAGACTCCTTTGGAGCTCAATGTCCATCTGAGCAAGAATATGAGTGATTTTGTTGCTCAAGAAGAGTATGCAAAGGTCATAGGAAGTTTGATGTTTATCACAAACTGTACTCGACCTGATCTTGTTTGTCATGTAAACAAGTTGAGTCGATTTACGAGTAACCCGAGTAAGGAACATTGGAAAGCTCTATGTAGAGTTTTGAGATACTTGAAGTATACTATTAACTTTGGGTAGCATTACACAAGATACCCCCAAGTACTTGAAGGGTACTGTGATACAAATTGGATCTCTGATTCAAAAGACTCATTTTCGACAAGTGGGTATGTGTTCACTGTGGGGGGTGGTGTTGTTTCGTGGAAATCAACGAAACAGACGTGTATTGCTCGTTCCACCATGGAATCTGAGTTTATCGCATTGGATAAAGCAGGGGAAGAAGCCGAGTGGCTCAGAAATTTCCTAGAATGTATTCCATGTTGGAAGAAGCCAGTGCCCGCAGTATTGATACACTGTGATAGCAAAGCAGCTATAGGTAGAGTACAAAGTGGCTTTTATAATGGTAAGTCTCGACATATTCGTCGGCGACATAATACCGTAAGGCAGTTGATCACAAGTGGTGTTATCACAGTTGACTATGTAAGGTCAGTGGATAACTTAGCGGATCCGTTAACAAAAGGTTTAAACCGTGATCAAATGCATAAATTGCTAAAAGGAATGGGACTGAAAACCACATCTTAAAAGATGAGTATAGTGGTAACCCAACCATACGATTGGAGATCCCATGGGATTGGTTCAATGGGAAAACGAAGCTATACAAATCTAGCTGTAACACTCAGAAGATTTTAATCTTCACCCATTCTTTAGAAAGCATTGAGTGTTGTAACCTGCATGTGGTAAGAGGCTAAGTTTTGACTTTTAATGATTCTTAGAAACCTCGAGGAGGTGGGTATTGCAGGATACCTGGAAAAGAATCACCTATGTAAGTGAAGAAGTGTGGGCCGCTTCAACATGTGAATCACTTATGAATCCAAAGTGGTGTTCCATGGCCAGTAATGGACACAAACGTGAGAACTAATGAGTTTGTAAATAATATTGTGTCAATATTATTGTCTCGGTATACACCAATGAGGAATGGTTCAAGGCATCACGTCCACCAGGCCGCCGGTATGCCCGATAGTGTTGACTATGGAAAGTTCAAAGCCCCAAGCTACTATTCCAAATGCAATATTGTTTCTCGAGAATTGAGCAAAAGAGTCTGCATACATGTATTTGTGTCTGGTGTTGGTTTGAGCTTGCAGCGCTCTAACCAATGTGGGGGATTGTAGGAAAAACATGTGGGAAATTAGAAGGGTCTCAAAACCTTTCATTTTCCTAAATCTTTTGGCTTTTCAACCTCCAAGTGTTTATGAGGTGCCTTAATGCCGAGACCTCTCATGTGGCCACTCCTATCCTATAAATAGGTGTGGATTTGAGAGATAGATTTACAAACACCAACAATCATTCTCCCTTTCTCTAGTCTCAAGCATTCTAGTGTGCATCTTAGGAGCATTGTCTAGCTCGATTCTCGGAACTCCATCAAGTTCGCCGGTGCCTAGCGGGTTTGAGGTGCTTCTACACGCTAGGAGGAAGTCGTTTTATCTTTGGGGGCAATACGCCATTCCGTGAGCACTAGCCGGGGCGTAATTTGTCTTGCGGAAAGAGGGCTTTCCTCGACTCGACTTATAAATTTGGTTTGCTTTATTTCCGTTGTAATTTTCATTCCTCTTTTTGTTGCAAGTTTCCTTTTGATTGTAATAGTTAGAGTACCGCCTGTACACGGCTTGGGAATTTCTTCCCATTATTTCTAACAGTTTATTTGATTGAAATATGTTTAAAAGAAAATAGAAAATTCCAATAGTTGTAAGCATTTTTAGAGAAGATTTATTTGTTAAAGGAAACTTTATGGAGTGTAAGAAATAAGTTTAATAGTAGTACTCCCTCTGTCTCAAGTAAGATGACTCATTCTTTGGGCAGTACAAGATTTTAGATAATTTTATTTTGTGTGTTAAGTGGAAAGTGTAAAGTAAGAGAAAGAGAATAAAGTAGAGATAAATGTGTTTCCATTTTTAATAATGGGTCTTCTTGATTGGGACAAACCAAAAATGAAAGTGAGTCATCTTTAATGGGACGGAGGGAGTACCCGTTTTATGTTCTTTCTTCCTCCTCTACTCCTTGCTTCACCAAAGTAGGTTATCAAGACACCGTGCGTTGCCTAAATCTGTGCGTCTGGGGAATGATTAGAACTCCTTCGGCATTCTATATTCTATGGCTTCTTTTTGTTTTTCCAGATTTCTTCTTCCCTCTTCTGATTTTTTCTCTTTCTTCTCACCCAGAGGAGGCGCCTATTCTTTTAGGTTTTGTTAGGTTTTATTTTATAGGTGTATATGCATATAGTCCATTTCTATATATCTACACATCTTTTAGGTTTTGTTAGGTTTTATTTTATAGGTGTATATGCATATAGTCCATTTCTATATATCTACACATTTGCTATATGTATATATGGAAATAGGTTTGGGTAAAAATGACAATACCTCTTAAAGTGACACTGTGACACCATGTATCCAGCAATATTATAAACACTACACAGCAATAGTATAAACACTAGGCAGCAATCTATATTTCCGTTAAAATGACAACACCTCTTAAAGTGACACTGTGACACCACATATCCAGCAATATTATAAACGCTATACGGCAATCTATAGATTGCTGTCTAGCGTATTGGATATTGCTGGTCGATAAAATTTGTTGTATAGTGTATTGGATATTGCTGGCCGAGAAAATTTACCCTTAGCATTTTTATGATTGCCACGTGGCAGCTGATTATTCGTCCACGTGTGCAAATGATTGACTATAAATGGTGGTATGGTGTTATTTAAGAGGTGTTGTCATTTATGGAAATATATTTTTATAGTATGCTATTAGTGTATTAGGTTTCCTTTTTTCCAGCGTTTTTCTCTATTGTGATTTCTTATTAGTAAACTTTGTATCTAATAAAATTAATTACTTATTCTCTATTTTATTATCGTAATTTAGTTTCCTGATTATATTTCTTATTTTTGGCTTTATTTTAGATCAATGTTCAGTCTGTTTGAGACTACTCTATGAAATAGAAAAATTGAAATTGAATTTAGTTCTATTCATCCTTTTTTTATTTTTGTTTAGTTGTTTCTTAAATATTTTTGTTCTTTAATGTATTTATTGTTGAAATATTTAATCATTTCTAATATTATTTATTTATTTTTCCTGATTAATAATTTATCGAAAAAAAAATTTTAGGTTATACTTCCGTACTAAGAATCTTTTTTTAAGGTCTACCCTATTATTATTATGTTTTTTTTGGGAACCTGCGTTTTTTTCATCCATGAGCAGGCCAATTTTTTTAATCCTATAAATACCTACTGTTGTTACTCCTTGAAGATCACCAAGCAACAGATCAACTCAAAACAGCGATACTTCATTTCGTTTGTACCTCAATTGTCGCTGCTTAACAGATCGAGCTTTTCTCCTCTGATTTGTTCTTTCCGTTCAAACCTGCTACATTCAATTAATATTGGTTTAACTTTTGAATTTCTTTTTGCAGAAATATCTACTACAAGAACTTAGCCATGCCTCTATTTTTTACATTGGTTGACAATTTGCACTATTCTGTTACTTCTTCCGTGATAAAAGTCCGTTGCACCCGTGATTATGATGTTGCAATGCCTGGAAATAAGAAGGAGATCATTAGCTTAGATTGTGTTCTTCATGAGCGAAAGGTATTTGTTATAACTACTACATATATTAATTTGTCCATTTGATTGCCAAGTTTCTGTAATATTCTTAAAGAAGGAGCTTTGATTTGCATAAGGCATTTTTTTGTTAGGTCCAAGAAGCTTCAACATCGTACCACAAGCCATCAATATTGACTCATTATGTTCTCCAAAACAGAGTTCTTTGAGATATGTGATGCTAATTTCCCTTCAAGGATCTTCTCTTTTCAGCCTTTTGATGAGAAATCCAAGCTAAAGAATCTTAAAGGGGAAATTATGTTTGGTAATATCTTTAATTTATATTGATGCAGAATTTATCCCTTTTTATCTTTTCGTATATACTAAATCTGTTCTATATTTTTTTTGTATAATTGGTGTCGTTGTTTAGGCCGGCCAAGTTGTAACTCAATCCAATTCAAGGCTTAGAGAATCAAGTTGCTGATGAGAAGTATATTTTTTTCTGTTTCTGTATTGATAGTTTTTGTTTCAGATTCAGTTTCAGATTTGATAAAAGATTGTTTGTGTTTATGTTTGTTTCTATAAAGTTTCAATATGTTTCTGTTTATTTTTAGTTTTTTTTCCTGAGTTTTTTGCTTCTAAATAATTTCAGTTTCTTCTAAATAATTCGATGACATAGTTGTGAAATCTTTTGATGATCTTTTTGTTAAATCTATTTGCTTAGTTTTTAGTAATATTTACATATAATATTTTTGTCATTTACAGAAACATAAACTGTTTTTTATCTAAATTTTGTTACAAAATATCTGATTTTGATTTTCAGGAAGGATCTTATTGGATATTTGGTATAATTTTTACAGTTGATTGTAACTATGGTGAGTGGTTTTATGTGGCATGTAAGAGGTGTGAGAATAAAGTGTTAAAGATTGATGACATCTATTATTGTGACCATAGAAGATTTAGACATTAACAAGGTTGGAATATTTTCTTCAGTCCCTGACATTTAGTAGTTATGGTTATCTTTTGTTTTATTTTGCATGCCTATTGTTGAACTCCCATTATTGATCATCTTAGTTTTAGTTTGGAACTCTTTTTTGATTTGTTTACTGTACTTAGACTCTTTCGTTGTGCTGTTTGCCATCATTTTGGAAGTTGTTGGATAAGCTTTTTCAATTGATGCTGGATCTGCCTTAAGTTTATCTATTGTGTTATGTTATTTTTATTTTTAATTTTGTTTATGCTTTTCTTTAAGCTGTTTCTGATTCAAGATTACAAGTTATTTATCTGTTTCTATTGTAATTAAGAGCATCCGCAGCGGTGAGCAGGACGTTGTCCGTATGTCCGTGCCAGAGGCAAGACACCGCTGTCCGCCGCTGCGCTCTTGCCACTGGCGCGGCGCTGCTCGATGCATCGAGCACGTCTGTGCCAGCGAGCATGTAACGTTGCGCGTTCTGATTGGTCAACGGTATTTCCGTTGGAAATTCATTTTTTTTTTTAAATCGGAAATAATACCCAAAAAAAAATTCAGAATCCCAAAAATCTAGCTGTTTTTTACCGTTTTTCTGGATTTTTTTATTTTTATTATCCCCAAAATCATCTATAAATACACACATTCATCATCCATTTTTCACATCAAATCATCTCTCATTCATATTTTTTCATACAACTTATATCTACATCTTCCTCTCTCACTCAAACCCTCAAATGGATTTCACTCATCTCATTGCGGAAGCGGAGCGCGAAGAACAAGAATATTATGAACAGCATTGTGCTGCCTATGAAGTCTATGTCGCAGTGAATACCCTCACCCCTCCTCCACAACCAACTAGATCAACTCGCCGATACATCCATCGTGACCGGGAGGGAGCCAACGAAAGGCTCGTTCCCCACTATTTTTCCGACTTTAATTATGTAATTTTTATTTTTTAGGATTTAAATTATGTAATTTTTAATTTTTAAGACTTTAATTATGAAAATTTTAATTTTTAGGATTTTAATTATGTAATTTTTAATTTTTTTGTAATTTGTAATATTATTCCGGTTATTTTTAATGTATTTTAATATTGTGGAAATGTTTTTATTTAAATTGAATAATAGAATGGTGGGACCCTTGAGCTTGTCCTTGCGGAAGAGCACGGATGTGTGTGTTGTGCTCTTGCCTAAGAGCAGGGAGTAAAAGTGGGTCCGGGTCCACATCCGTGCTCCTTGGCAAGAGCGCGGATGTGGATGCTCTAAGTAAACTTAGTAAATGTTTACAATTCTATGCATCTAAATATTGATGTTTTCAGTTTTTTTATTCCTGTTAGAAAAATAGTTGCAGAAGGAAATACATAATCGGAGACATTTGGATCATTAGTTAAACCAAATAAAACAGCTGAATGAGTGGTAACAATTAAGTTTTTGAGGAACCATCATGATCCTATAATCCAATTAAACCATCATTATAAATGGTCATGATCCAATAAAACCATAATATGTAGAGCACTAAAATCAGCAATATGTATTCCGTTTAGAGGAAACCTTAAACTAATCAAGTTTTTATCGATAACCATCACAATCCAAAAAGAAGAGAGAACAAATATCACTAAGATAATATTCACACAATGAAATAAGCTACTGCCGCTGCAGGAGTAGTGCATTATGCTCATTAATCCACAACCATACAACCAATATTCTTCTCATGTTGCCGAGTGTGTGTAATAGGTTGTGTGTCGGCGATTGTGTATAGGTGATTTCGTACTAGAAGGTTAAGAGTAAACTTTGTCTTTGATTTATGATTTCTGTGGGCGATTGGGATTGTCGGCGAGAATGTATGTTTGATTTTTTGTGTGGGCAAAGGAGACAGTCCTTAATTCTTTTTACTTAGTATTTAGTTCCATTTTTTGACAATTTCAAAGTTAATATTAATCTTAGAATTCGTATAACATACGGTACTGTATCATATTTGGAAGAATAACCATTTTAGGATATACTGTAGTAGTATTAGTTTTTTGTTTATTAAATAGATTTTGTTTCAAATGTGATGTTACCAGAATTAGTGTTTCTCATCATCTCCTCTTTATCTTTTTTCTCTTATTTTTATCCACTCAAATCATAAATAAAATAAATATATATAAAAGTGAGTGAGGAATAGGAAGTACTCCCTCTATTCTTCATAATTTACTCCATACAAGTTTTAAGAAATGTAATAAAAAATTTGATGAAAAATTAGTGGCACATGGATCATATTTTTATAGTTTTATAATACAATATGATAGAAAATGGATTATTGGAGTGTAAGGTTCACTACAAAAAATGGTAAAAATAAAAGGTGAAAAATTTTAGGGACAAACGAAAATAAAAATAAGTGACAGATTTTGAAGGACGGAGAAAATACATTTTTTCTGTTAAGTGTATTATTGTTTTTTATTTCTACTAAATTAAGTATAGAATTTATATTTAATAAGTGAAAATCTTTTGACCAAAGGTATTTATAGATGGTTGCTTGTACGTTTTGGCTCTATTACTTAATTTTGAATTCAAATGTGATGATTATTTCAGACTATAAATCTGACAAAATTTTCTTATGTACCGTGTAAAAGTCCATTGGAATGTGCATGTATTTTAATCCATGCAATTCTATTAACCAACATTTATATTTCTATTTCACTTGTTTTACAGTACTTTCTCTTTGATAAATCTGCGGAGATTTTAGTCAAGACTGACTTGAATATGTTCCGCCTTTCATATTGATCAAGATGGCAGTGTCAATACCTCTCAAGTTTTCTGCAAGTGTATATCTATAACCACTGGTACTTAACACGTGTTCCTCAATTTTTTTCATGAGTTTGATGTTCAGCCAAATGTCTCAAGTAGTCTATAAAATAAAAAAAAAAAACTCCCAAGATTTTAGCACATTGATTTGTTTATTGGTTATTGTATTATTTACATAAGTCAGCTTCACGTTTTTAATGCAAACGTATTATCCAATGCATGATACTTCCTCCGTCTCACGCTAAGTGAAGCATTTTTTTTTTCAACATATAATTTTATATAGTGTTATTTTGTAAGTTAAGTGGAGAGAGTAAAATAAGAGAGAAGAAAAAGTAAATAAAGTATCGTTTCTATTTTTAGAAATGTGTCATTTAGAGATGGAGACTTTGGCACATTGATTTGTTTATTGGTTATTGTATTATTCAATTCAATACTACATCCGTTCTCTCATAGTTGAGTAATTTCCATATATACTAACTTTTTTCTCTTTCTTACTTTACTCTCTCTTACTTTATTTTATCTACTTTATTCACTTTTTTACTTTATTTTCTCTACTTTTTTTATCTATTTATTTATCACACTCAACATCCATTTTCTTAAATTCTGTGTCGAAAAGTTTTGCCTCAACTATGAAGGAACGGATGGAATAGTTTATTATCTTGTTTGTCATATTTCATATGGTATGACATTTTATTAAATTGAGTGGGAAAATTTTATAGTAATTTTTTATAGATATGGCTAAAGGGATATACTAATATGCTAACTAATTTTAAAATGCAAAACTTAAAAATATAAAATGCAATTTTCATATAATTAAAATGCAATCCGCGGAAACACATATACAACTTCAGAAATGTATATTGCATTTTTGTGTTTATAATATTGCCTTTTCGTGCCACGTGGCAGTACGCGATTGGATGTATATTAGCACTCTAATTAAGGATGCACACTACTGCTCCCTATGGCTAAATAATACAGAAAGGAGCAAGTCATTCTTTACAAAACAGATTTAAATTTTCTTGATATTTTAATGGGTCTTCATCCTTCTCCTTAGTCTTCATCGCCGCTTCAGCGCATAGCATTGCGGCAGCATGAAAACCAGCACATTATGTTTTGCTTGTACTTGTTCCTAAAATAAGCTTAGGAATTTTACCCTTATTTATTTATAATATAGTGAGATTTGAATCCAAATTTGATTGTACTATTTTGAGTCTTTGTTCCTTGATGTTGGAAAATGTATTTTTAACCCAAAAAATTTGATTGTACTACTATTTTGAGTCTGTGTTCCTTTTGATGTTGGAAAATGTATTTTTAACCCAAAACTTTAACATGGAGTAATATTCCAAAATTAATTAATCTCTCTCTCTTAATTATGATTTGAGTGTATTTTTGGAGGCCATCAGCTTTTCAGAAGCTATACAGTTCCTTTTTCAGGCTTTTCTACAGTGCATCCAACTTTTGATGCTAATGTCAAAATCATCAACATCACATCTCAGACTTATTATACAATAACTTTGCTAACGATGTTAATAGCATTGGCTTTTACTGGTTCTTGATATTTTAACATATGATTTGGCAAAAAAATCATTAAGATGGGCAGGAAAAATGGATAGCCAAAACCGTGGCTTTATATATTTATAGATTATAGATTATAGATTCACTTATGTTGCTATTTTTCCTAGATGACATTCCGCTTGATACTATCTATCACTTCACTTTTGATACTCAAAAGTTCAATAATTGGTTGTAGTCCTAGACCTAGGGAATGGGCTCTACTTCATCCTAACTTGACAATTTCTGCTTTCCTCTCCATAATCTTCATTGGATGTGGCATAGGTGTAGATGGATGAACATAGGTAAAATACTAGAGCATATGTGATAGAACAGAATAAATAGTTATGGGATGCATTATGATGGGGTGCGTACTAAACAAGCCCAACAGCAATGACGGCCCATCAGCCCAAAGCCCAAGGAAGAGTATGAGTTCGGTATTACCAAAGAGTTCGGCCTCAGCCTACAGCACGGTAAAAGCCAACCAATCAAGCTCTGCTCTCAGGTCGGCATCAAGCTCTACTCTCAGATCGGCAACCAAAGCAGTTCGGTCTCAGTATTCGACCGAACAAGGAGTTAGTGGACCCATACAGGATTTCCACAACTTCCAACACACCCACTACCACGTGGTGTCAACTCAGGCCACGATCGTAGGCCATGACCTACGCTACATCCACGATCTTAGGCCATGACCTACACGACATCCACGACTTAGGGTGGCGATGCAAGCCACGATCTTAGTTCAATATATAAATAGAACTTAGATCTGATAGACAAGGGTTAAGCTCTCTAGAGATAAAATATCATATAGCAAGTCTGTGTTGTAAGCTGTAATCCCAGATCAAGCAATACAATCTTGCCCTCCCTTCTTCCCGTGGACGTAGATTTACTTCAGTAAATCGAACCACGTAAATTCATTGTGTCGTAGTCTTTATTCTCTCCCAGCATTTACTAACATCAGAAATTCGCGGATTCATCACTGGCGCCGTCTGTGGGAAACAGAGAACAAAATTTGTGATAAAGCGAATTTTTGACCCTTTTCCACCCCAAAAATGCGTACCAGATCACGTAACACCCGTAACACCGTTCGCGATAACCAGGAGGAAGCTAGTCCAGCCCGCAGCTCTGGGAAACAGCCTCGGGAGACTACCTCCTGTTCTCACGGTGAAGGAACTAGCCGCTCCAAAAGCCGTCACACCGAGTCTTCCCAGCAGCCCGATTTGAACGAGGCTGTCAAGCTGTTTTTGGCTGAAAAGCAGGAGGAATTCTTAACCTTCCTGCAAAAAAGCCAAAAGCAGCCGGAGACGAAAACGGCGGATTCTCCCTCTCCCTCCATACGAGACAGTCACTACCGCAGTAGTGTCATGTCTTCCAGGAGAAAGAATCCTCGGTACCGGAATCACAGGAGAACTCCATCTCCTCCATACCGAAGAAATGTCGGGTTCGCCATGTACGGAGCATTGAGGACTCCGTTCTCGGACGATATTACCCGAACTCCCCTACCACAGAACTACCGAACTCCGTCGATAACCTATGACGGACTCGTGGATCCTCATGATTTCTTGGGACGCTATCAATATAACATGGCGAACCAGGGTCTCAACGAGGTCCACATGTGCAAGCTGTTTCCCGAGCTGCTCATCGGGAACGCAAGAAGGTGGTTCGATAGCCTCCCCCAAGGCAGCATTAGATCTTACCGAGATCTAATGGATGCATTCCATAGGAGGTTCTTTCAGAAAGCGGAAGTCCGAATCACTTCGGCTCAGCTGCTTTCCATTCGTCAAGGTCGCGACGAAAAAATCAGCGACTTTATGACAAGATTCCACAAGGAATGCCTGCAAGTAGACGATCTCAACGATCTGCTTGTCATCTCGGCATTCCAAAATGGAATCCTGCCCGGAGCTCTCTACAGGAAGCTCGTTGAGTGCGGTCCGCAGACAGCTCAGGAAATGTGGGACATTGCGGACCAGTACTCCCGGGCCGATGAGGCAGACCGTCGCAAGCGGTCGTTAGACAGCTCATCGTCCCGAGGAGACAGAAGGAAGCCCGATCATAGCGATCAGGGGCATCCTCGCCGGACTCCATTTGAAAGAATTCAAAGGGCTCCGGTGCAAGACAGATTGGGACCCCGTCTCAATCCCGAGAAGCCGCCCGCTCAGTTCGTACCGCTGAACAAGCCGAGAGCGGAAATTTTCGAACTGCACTCTGACCTGTTCGAAAAGCCAAAGCGGATGACGAAATCAGCCGCGCGCCGACCCCAGGATAACTACTGCTCCTACCATCAAGACCACGGTCACGATACCGAGGAGTGCAGAAACTTGGCTGCAGGTATCGATGTTCTTGTGAAGGCAGGGACATTGAAAAAATACCAAAGCAAGCAGTCAAAGAAGAATAAGAAGCAGAGAGGTGCGAACTGCGCTCCTCAGGATCCGAAAAGGCAGCCGGATCCCGAAGACGATGACGAGCCGCAATATGATGGAGTAATCCAGACTATTGACGCTCTCCCTGCCGGGAAGACCAAGTCGTCCCTGAAGTCAGAGCGCAGAGGCTCCAATCGAGAGGAGCCAACGCATAAAAGGCTGAAGCAGGACGAAGTGATTACGTTCTCGGATGCTGATCCCGTCCCGGCCATCTCTCCTCACCAAGACGCCATTGTCATCCAAGCCGGAGTGGCAAACAAACTGATCCACAGGGTGTTTGTGGATACAGGAGCGTCAGTCAGCATTCTTTTTAAAGAGTGCTTCGACAAACTAGAAGTGGACCCAGCTCGGCTCAGTCCGGCTCCGCTTCCCCTGAAGAGCTTCGCCCAGGAGGACACCCGCCCTGAAGGTATTATCAGCCTTCCGATCACGGTGGGGAAAGCGCCTACTAGCTCCAGTACGATGATTGAGTTTTTCGTGGTGAAAGCTCGGTCCCCGTACAACGTCATCCTGGGAAGAGACTGGCTCAACACAGTTCGGGCCATTTGCTCCACTTATCACCTTACCATCAAGATCCCTACTAAAGGAGGGATAGCGGTCATCCGAGGTGACCAAAAGAGAGCAAAGGAATGTCTGCAAATTGCGCTTAGAAGTGCCGAGCAGTCAGATCGGCACCACCAAGCATAGCAATCACAGCAGCCGGAGTCAGAGGCAATGACCGAAGTCATACCGGAGCCGAATTCGATGACAGTTCAGCTGTACGAAGACGATCCATCCAGAACGGTTAAGATCGGCTTCGCGGGAACGCCTCTACTTCGGGAAAAAACCATCCAGCTCCTCAAGGAGTATAAAGACGTCTTTGCATGGTCTCCGTTGGACATGACCGGAGTGCCCCCCGAGGTAATCACTCATCGGTTAAATATTGATCCTTCGGTCCGGCCGATAAAACAGAAGCAAAGACTCTTTGCGGCAGAACGAAGTCAAGTCATCCATGACGAAGTCCGTCAATTATTGAAGGCGGATGTGTTATTCGAAGTGAAGTATCCTTCGTGGGTGGCCAATCCTGTCATGATCAAGAAAAAGGAAGGAGGATGGCGGATGTGCATAGATTTCACCGATCTAAATAAGCACTGTCCCAAAGATTGCTATCCCCTTCCGAACATAGATAAAAAAGTAGAAGCTTTGATAGGCTTTGAAATTTTTTGTTTTCTTGATCTGTACAAAGGATACCATCAAGTTTTAATGGATGAGATTGACGCTTCAAAAACGGCCTTCATTACTGATTTCGGCATTTTCGCTTATAAAAAGATGCCATTCGGTTTAAAGAATGCCGGAGCCACTTATCAAAGGATGGTAGACAAGCTTTTTCGGCACCTGATTGGAAAGGAGGTCGAAGTGTATGTTGACGATATAGTCGTCAAAAGCAAAAGCACTTCGGAGTACGAGCACAACCTCAAGTCCACTCTCAACGTGCTCAAGAAAGCCAACCTCAAACTTAATCCCCAAAAGTGTACCTTTTTGGTAGATTCGGGAAAGTTTCTGGGTTGTTGGGTTTCAAAGGACGGACTCAAGGCAAACCCCTCAAAAGTTCAAGTCGTTCAGAACATGGCAATGCCGAAGTCCATACATGACGTGCAAAGGCTAACCGGATGTCTAGCCGCACTGAATCGATTCCTTTCCCAAGCAGCCGAAAAGCAACTGCCGTTCTTCAAGGTGTTGAAAAAGGCACCAAAGTTCGAGTGGGGAGCCGAGCAGAAAAAGGCCTTTGACGAGCTCAAAAGTTATCTAGCCGAGCTTCCTATTCTCTCTGCTCCAACCGAAGCCGAAGTAATATTCTTATACTTAGCGGCATCGGATCAAACCATCAGCGCGGTGCTTGTACGAGAAGAAGGCCTAAAGCAGCTTCCCATCTATTTTACAAGCCGAGCATTAAGAGGTCCAGAAACCAGGTATCAACCTCTGGAAAAGATTGCTCTGGCATTAGTAAATGCAGCAAGGAGACTGCGGCCATACTTCTATGCTCACAAGGTATGCGTCTTAACTGATCTGCCACTTCGGCAAGTGTTGACCAAACCAGAAGCATCAGGCAGAATCGCCAAGTGGGCTATAGAGTTGGGAGAGCACACAATTGAATATCTACCTCGGAAAGCCATCAAGGGACAAGCCTTGGCAGATTTTCTTGCAGAAGCAAAGTTCGATCAAGCAATTCCTGTTATTGCCGAACAGAAGAATTCTGTCAATGCCGAACTAGCACAGCCCTTGGAATCCGAAGTAGAGCCGCCGGACTGCTGGAGCGGATTCGCAGATGGAGCTTCAAACAAGATGGGAAGTGGAGCTGGTATTTTACTTGTCGCTCCCGACGGACACGAGGTAACCTACTCACTTCGGTTCCTATTCCCCACTACTAATAATGAAGCCGAGTACGAAGCCCTCCTGGCCGGACTCCAGTTAGCGCAAAGTCTGCTCGTCAAATCTCTCAAAGTCCATTGTGATTCACAAGTCATAGTAAATCACATGTTGGGTACAAGTGAAGCTCGTGACGAGAGAATGAAGAAGTATTTGGACAAAGCGCAAAGCATCAGCCGAAGTTTCTCCTATTTTCGGATAATCCGCATTCCCAGAGCGGAAAATAGCCGAGCAGATACCTTAAGTAAGTTGGCCTCAGATCCGAGCTCAAAGGCGGAAGAATTAATGCATCGAAGCATTGATGAAGCCGAGGTACATTCAGTATCCAGCTCGCCGAACTGGATGACGCCGATCTTGCAGTATCTGGATCAAGGACAATTGCCCGAGGATAAGAGAGAAGCTCGGAAGATCACGTGCCGAGCACTTCGGTACGAACTTCATGAAGGAGTCCTCTTTAGAAAGTCTTACCTCCAGCCGTTATTGCGGTGCGTAGGACCAGAAGAGACGGACTACATCCTCAGAGAAGTTCATGAAGGATCGTGCGGTAGCCACATCGGAGCCAGAGCTTTAGCTAAAAAAGTTCTGAGATGGGGATATTATTGGCCAACCATGGTACAAGAGGCAGTGCAGCTCGTCAAGAAGTGTACGAAGTGCCAAATTCATGCAAATGTCCCAAGGATGCCGCAGACCGATCTATACACTATGCAAAGCCCTTGGCCTTTCATGCAATGGGGCATAGACATAGTGGGACCACTTCCTCAAGCTCCTCGGCAAATGAAATTCCTTATCGTTGCCGTGGACTACTTCACGAAGTGGGTGGAGGCTGAACCATTAGCTACGATAACGAGCTCAAAGGCATTGGACTTCGTCTGGAAGAACATAGTGTGCCGATTTGGCATACCCCACATCCTCATCTCGGATAATGGGACTCAGTTCACCGACAAGACGTTCAAGAATTGGTGCCAAGAGCTGAACATTCAACAGCGGTTCACTTCGGTCTCCCATCCCCAAGCAAACGGACAAACGGAAGTAACGAACCGGATTCTGGTGAAAGGGTTAAAAGCTCGGTTAGAACAAGCCAAAGGACAATGGGTAGAAAATCTCCCTCAAGTCCTATGGTCCTACCGAACTACACCCAAAACCTCCAACGGTGAAACTCCGTATAGTCTGGTGTACGGCACTGAAGCCGTAATTCCGGTGGAGATCGGCGTACCCAGTCCCCGAACTCTAAATTTCTCCTCAGAAATGAATGACGACGGACTGAGAGCAGAACTAGATCTCGCCGAAGAAAGAAGAGAATTGGCGTGCATAAAAGCAGCCAAGTATAAGGAGCAAGTAGCCCGGTATTATAACCAAAGGGTGAAAAAGCTTCAATTTCAAGTGGGAGATCTCGTCTTGAGAAACAACGAAGTAAGCCGAGCAGAAAAGCTGGGCAAACTCGAACCCACATGGGAGGGTCCATATCGGGTGTCAGAAGTCCTCGGCAAAGGGTCTTATAAATTGACTCACATGTCAGGAGAACAAGTACCCCGAACATGGCACGTCTCCAACCTCAAGAAGTTCCACTTGTAAGAGACAAAAGTCCGGTCAGTCCGTCTCGTGTCTAGTTCGGTCATAGGGGTATATGTTTTTATTTGTTTGTTTCTTACTTGTACCTTTTACTTGTCGTTTTTTAAAAAAAGTTTAAAGTTTTTTTTCTTTCATCTTTTTCATTTTTTCTCTATGTGTTTTGTCTCTATGTGCTTGTCGTCTCTTACAAATGGTACCAAGGTATATCGTTCTTTAAAGACTGATCCCCTTTTTAGATCGATTATTAAAGACTATTGTGAGTCCAAGCTTCTAAGGAAGATACAAGACCACAATTCGGCTTAAGAAATAAGCACTTCGTCTGAAACGAACTGCAATAAGGGAAAGTCCGATCCACGCGATAAACCTCGCCGAATTAGGACGACCAAGTTCGGTCAAAGAAGTTTACCTCATAAGACCGAGGACGACCATGTCTAGTCAAAGAGGTTTACTGCATAAGACCACTTCGGTTAACTGGGAAAGTCCGATCCACGCGATAAAACTCGCCGAATTAGGACAAGGGAAAGTTCGATCCCGGCGACAAAAATCGCCAAATTAGAACACAAACCAAGTCCGGCCAAAGAAGTTTCCTTCATAAGATCAAAGACGAGTCCGGTCAAAGAAGCTTACTTCAAAGTCCAAATACGAGTCCGATCAAAGAAGCTCACTTCATAAGACCGATGACGAGCACGATGAAATTGTTTCGCAGAACTGTAAGTAAGCAGTGATAAAAGCGAAAGGAAAAAATTTCGTTTATTAAATCTCGTTCGGCAGACAATTCAGCTCCCCTACGAGAAGGCATTACGCCATTACAAAGGACTATTCTACTGTCCTCGGTTGCTAAAGTTAAGCCACCTATCTGCAAAATCCTCTGGAAGCCGAGTTCGGTTGTTCCGAGCAGATGAAGAATAAGCAGGTCGACGAGATGCTATCCTCGACCCAACACCTCTTCCGCGAGCCCCAGAAGCTCTAACCCCTCGGCGATGAAGAGTCTCTGCAATAAGCATCTGCTGATCTTGCTCGCTCATAGTCACAACTCCTCGGCGAATTTCAGTCCGTCCCTGTCTTGACGATTCCGGGTGCTCCTGAGCCCGTTCTCGTCTTGACGTTTCCGGCTGTTCCGGAGTTCGTTGTTGACTTGGAGTAGGATTTTGAACAAGGGAACCAGAGGCTTGATCTGGAGTGCGAGCATCTGTTGGCGGGAAATGCCTAAGGAATCTCTCGATTGAGGGACGCCGGGAAAGAATGATGTCGTACCGAGAAGCCCAGCGCCGTAATGATTTCACAACTTGTTGGCAAGCCGAGCTCTCCAGCGCATTGTTCCTCCGGAGTACATGATATTCCTCCCACAGTTCGTCAACTCGACTCTGAACATCTGATATGGTCACTCCCCCGCGCACACGGATGTAATCCTCGTACGCAGTCCTCTCAGCAATGGTCGTATTCAGCTCGGCCTCCAGATCCTTCTTATCGGACTCTAAGTCCTTATTATCGGCCTCCAGCTTCACTAAACGAGCCAGAAGCTCGTCATTCTTCGTCTGATCGGCTATAGCTCTTTTCTCAGCTTCGTCTAAAGCCGAAGAGTACAGCCGTTTCCAGTGAAGTATCTCCATCTCCTTGAGTACAAAGCAGCTATATTAGTTCGGCAGCTGTACCGAGCAGATAGTAAAATACAACAGGAATAAAGGCGAGTACGAAAAGCTATACGAAGACAAGTGTAGAGAATTTTTCATTCACAAGGAAAATTTTTTACACTAGGAGGGCTTCAAGGCCATTTTACAAGGAAGAAACTAGACTAAGAGAAGGGAGACGAAATCATACTCCGCCAGCTTCGTCTCCGGCTCCTCGGTCTGGTTCAGCTTCTTTCTCCTGAGCTACCTCAGCCTCGGCCTCGCATCCTGCCGGCCTCGCCTCCGCCTCCTGATCGGCTTCCTTCTCCGGATGCCCGGCCCGCTCGACTTCGGCCTCCTGCTCCAGCGGCTCGGCCTCACCCTCTCCGTTGTAAGTCGAAGCGGGTGAAACGGGTCCCACGGAGGCAAAGATAGCCTCCAGGTTCTCGTCCCGATCAGCTCGACAACTCCGGACTCGGTCTGCAGAAAGCAGGACCGAGGATGAAGCGAGCTCCTCAAGGAGCGGCAGATTCTGAAGCCGAGCTGCTATCTCTCGGCTGTACAGAGGCAGCACGACGTCGGCCCCCTGCTCGCCCTTATCGGTAATTAGCCTTACCAGACTACCGACAAAGGCCGAGAACTGGCCGCTCAAAAAGAGTTTCTCCGTGTAAACACGGAGAGCCTCCCCCTGGGCAGCCACGGCGGCAGCCTCCTTCTGAGCCTCCCGGTGCTTCGTCTGCTCTTGCAGGATGATGAGCTGGTTTTTGGCTGACCGGGCTTCATCCTGAGCCGAGATCCTAGCAGCTCGGGCCCTCTCAAATTTGGCCTCAGCCTGTTCGGCCAGACTACGAGCAAGATGCAACTTCTTCTGCATCTCCTCGTAGTCGTGGGATGCTTTGGAGAGCTCCACGGAGACGAGCTTGGCTCTCTGAAGATGAACAAGGAAAAAACTCAACAGAATGGCCATCAAAAAATGTGGAAAAGAAGCCAAGTCAGAAAGCTTACCTCCACAAAATTCGTCGGCCATTGAAAAGGCTCAGGGACGTGTTCCGGGATGTCTGCAACCACCTCAGAGATGACCAGGTCTTTCCCCGGCACTCTTGGGGACTCATGAAATTTCGCCTTCCCTTTAGCCGAGCACGGCTCCGGCTCTTTCGGATCCGAAGAAGAGGTTTTTTGCCTCTTCGGATTCTTCTCGGCTTCAGGCGCCGAGCGAGGGGCTCTCTGCCTCTCCGGCTCCACAAGCTCGGAGGACTTTCGGATAGCCTTATTCAGCAAGTTCACTGTCAAAAAAAAAAAAAAAAAAAAAAAACAACAAAGTCAGATTTTCTTCGTTAAAGCAGTAGAGCATAAAGATAAAGAGAAATCCTCACCCTCGGCCTCTTCGTCCGAAGACGAGATGTCGAACACGACGTCGCCCTTGACGAGCTCAGACTCCGTGTATTGTTTCCTAACTATGGGAATCTTGTTGAGCTCGCCATCGAGCTCGTCCAACGGTTCAGGCCGAGGATGACGGATAACGGACTTCGGCCCTCTCCAGGGAAAACTAGGAGCCGCGGTCCTATCATAGTAGAAGAAGCGGTTTTGCCACTTCGGCCACTTCGTTTTACAAAAGGCCCTAAAGGGCTGTACAGGGATCAAGTAAAACCAAGACCCCTTCCTCTTAAATTGAAAGAATTTAAGGATCGCCTTCAAAGACAAATCCCTTCCTAACTTACGGAGTTCGGCAGCGAAGGCCGACAAGTGCCTCCAAGAGTTCGGAGTCACCTGGCCTAAAGGAAGCTGAAAAAAATCTAGTAAATCTATAAAGGCAGAAGGGAGGGGGAAACGAAGCCCGCATTCTAAGCAGGCCTCGTACACGGTGGCGTAACCCTCCGGCGGGGAGTCAGCCCTATGATCACCGTCAGGTACCACCGCCTTCCCCCCAGGAAAAAAGTATTTTTCGGGTAGGGATATCACAGTATCCTTACTCAAAATACTATGGAAATACTCTACGGTCTTCTCCCCGGACTCTTTCCGGCCAGAAGACCCCTTACCGCCTCTCCTACCGCTACCCGACTCCGAAGAAGAAGAAGAAGACATTTTTCTTACTTTTTGAAGGTGAAGAAAGTCTGAAGAAATTCTTGAAAGCGGAGAGAGAATTTTCGCAAAAAAGAGAGAGTGCAGAAGAAGCAGTCGCAAAAGTGCTTCAATGATGAAGAAAGGAGGTATTTATCAGATTCGGCGAAGATTTCAAAATCGTCGCACCGTTTCGAATCCCACCTTTTCAGGATTCAACGGCCGGATTTTACTGTCGCATTTAATGCAGTCACGTGCAAGGCACGTCCCCTGACATCAGCCTCCCCCTTGCCTTTATCCAGAATGCCGAAGTGACTCACTTCGCCGAAGTGATTCACTTCGCCCTTCGGGGGGGGTAGTGATGGGGTGCGTACTAAACAAGCCCAACAGCAATGACGGCCCATCAGCCCAAAGCCCAAGGAAGAGTATGAGTTCGGTATTACCAAAGAGTTCGGCCTCAGCCTACAGCACGGTAAAAGCCAACCAATCAAGCTCTGCTCTCAGGTCGGCATCAAGCTCTACTCTCAGATCGGCAACCAAAGCAGTTCGGTCTCAGTATTCGACCGAACAAGGAGTTAGTGGACCCATACAGGATTTCCACAACTTCCAACACACCCACTACCACGTGGTGTCAACTCAGGCCACGATCGTAGGCCATGACCTACGCTACATCCACGATCTTAGGCCATGACCTACACGACATCCACGACTTAGGGTGGCGATGCAAGCCACGATCTTAGTTCAATATATAAATAGAACTTAGATCTGATAGACAAGGGTTAAGCTCTCTAGAGATAAAATATCATATAGCAAGTCTGTGTTGTAAGCTGTAATCCCAGATCAAGCAATACAATCTTGCCCTCCCTTCTTCCCGTGGACGTAGATTTACTTCAGTAAATCGAACCACGTAAATTCATTGTGTCGTAGTCTTTATTCTCTCCCAGCATTTACTAACATCAGAAATTCGCGGATTCATCACATTAGTTCTGCTCTTGTTGATGTTCTGATAGAACATAATACAATGACTATGTTTGCATTATTTAGATTCGGTGATCATTGATTGATTTGTTTCCAGCTATGGCAAGATTGAATGTATGATTGAGGAGGAAAATGTATTGTGTTTTTATATAATACAATCACGTAATTGGTTTTGGATCTCCATTAATCAAGAAAATCGTATATGGTCAAGAAATCTACTGGATGCTTGTGAGTAATCATTTTCATTGATGATAGGACAGTAAAACCTTAGGTTAGGTGGAACCATCAAGGAAAATTTTATTAAATATTTCAGGAGCTAAAGAAGCAGCTGGTGTCATGGATGAATCATTCACAGTTCAGATCAGCAGCAACTTAGTTAAAAAAAACTTCTTGATGATGGTTAAAAAAGCAAACCAGGAAGCCAAGACAAAAAAAAGTCCCCAAGAACCTCAAGCACAACAACTTCTTGGTGATTCAGAGGCCCATCTTCAACTGCATGGCCAATTCAGCCTTCTCTTTACCCACCACCACCACTGCCTTCTCATAAAAATGAGGAGAACATGTTGCAGGAGGTCACTGAAAATAGTTCGAGCTTCCAAATAGCAAGCCCATACCGTGCCTTGACGAGAAGAATGCATGTTTAAATTGCTACAAGGAACATATCAATTGGTCAGAGATTTTGCAAATTGTGCTCGCAGTTAGGCGGCAAGTCGGTCATGGCAACTAGCTACTAATCACCAAATTATTGGTAACCATAAAATTTTTAATTGTGTATGTTTTCATGGATATCACTTAAAACAAATGAGTTATATACACACATATTTTGGGAAATTTGAGGGGGGACATTTACTTCTCTTAATGTTATGTTATGTTATGTTATGTTAGGGTCTCCACTATAAGGTGGACACGCCCAATAGCCCCGCCCCAGTTTTTTGTCCATAGCCCCAATTTTTTGTCCATAGCCCCAAAATTCTATTTGCGCCACTATAGTGGACAACTCCAATAGTCCCAAAATTTTATAATCAACTTTCATTTTATAATATATCAAGTAATTATTAACAAATTTATCGGGCTCTAATTAGTGGATTAAGAAAGGTCGACTATACGAATTAAAAATAAAAATAAAAATAAAAATAAAAATACAAATACAATACAAATTAAAATTAGAATTACACACTAAATTTAAATTAAAATTAAAATCACACACTACATTGAATCTAATACAAATTACTACCAAGTTTACACAACGCCACCACCTCCCCTACGTGCCCACACTTCTTCAATCAAATCGGCCTGCAGTGTGTTATGTGATGTGGTCCTGCGCATATCAGCGAAGCGTTGGATCAAATATTCATTGCTCCGTGGTACGCCCATCTGGATCGGTGCGGAGGCGACACCGTGATTTGTACTTGCACCCTCTTCCGGCGCCCATCGCTCTGCCGCAAATCCTTCATCTTCTATGATCATATTATGCAATATGATACAGGCTAACATAATATTTGCTACATCATCTTCGTGCCAAGCTCGTGCCGGACATCGTATAATAGCCCACCGCGATTGGAGGACACCAAAAGCTCGCTCAACGTCCTTCCTAGCACTCTCTTGTTTGCGCGCAAAATATTGTTTCTTCGGGCCTACCGGTTGGCGGACAGTCTTCACGAATACGGGCCACCGCGGATATATTCCATCTGCCAAATAGTAGCCCCTACTGTACTGCGTACCGTTGGCTACGAAGCTGATTTCTGGCCCCTCCCCCCGGCACTCCTCGTTGAAGAGAGGCGACGACTGAAGAACATTGATGTCGTTGTTCGAACCTGCCACGCCGAAATACGCATGCCAGATCTTCAGACGGTAGTCCGCCACGGCTTCCAGTATCATCGTTGGATGTTTGCTTTTGAATCCAGTAGTGAACTGGCCTTTCCATGCCACGGGGCAGTTCCTCCACTCCCAATGCATGCAATCGATGCTTCCAAACATTCCGGGGAAGCCGTGCACCGACCCGTGCATATCAAGTAGGCGCTGACACTCATCCGGGTTGGACTTCCGTAGAAACTCCCCACCGAAAATTTCCCGGATCCCCTTACAGAACTGCCTAAGCACCGTGAGGCTAGTCGTCTCACCCATCTGTAGGTATTCATCGAACATGTCCGCTGGTCCAGCGTAGGCAAGCTGTCGGATTGCAGCGGTGCACTTCTGTTGTGTGGATAGCCCGATCCGGCCAGACGCATCACGCCGGAGGGTGAAGCACCGGTAACGCTCCGCCAAATTCGTCGCTATATAGTTGAACAGCCGCTGCGACATCCTGAATCTCCGGCGGAATATCTCGGGTGGATAACGGGGGTTATCCACGAAGTAATCATACATTAAACGTTGGTGAGCACCGACGTGGTCTCGTGGGATTGTCCGCCGATGAGTAATGGTGCGAGGGATCGGATCCTCCGCATCCTCCGCCTCCTCCGCCAAACGGGCCGCTACATCCTGTTGCACCTGTTGAATCAGAGCATTCCAGTTGTCTCTCCACAAATTGTTCATTTCCGACCCCAAATTGTAGTGAGAGAAATTTGTATAGATGTTGTGTTTGAATGGTGTGAAAATAATGAATGGAGTGGGGTGTATTTATAGGTGAATTGAAATGTAAAAAAAAAAAAAAAATTTGCGCGCAATAGCCGCGGCTTCATCCTCGTGCCAGTATAGGCGCCGCGCCTATAGGCGCGGCTATAGCTCCATCGCCGCGTCCTCGCCCCGCACGCGGCTATCCCGCGTCCGCCGCCTCCCTCCCCCCTCGCCGCGTCCACCTCCGGGGCGGACAACTCCGCCACTATAAGGCGCCCCGCTTCCGTCCCAAACGCGGCTATAGCCGCGGGCGTGTTATAGTGGACGCTCTTATGTTATGTTATGTTATGTTATGTGGGACAGGTAGATAGATGGTTGATTCCTTGGCCAACCGTACTAACTCACTGTTTGTGTTGTTGGATGAATTAATATTCAGGCCCAAGATCGAAGCCCAATTCTAGAGCCCAAGTTGTTGTTTGCTTTCTGTTAGAAACTAGCCGTTGGAAGGCTTTTTCCAACTGTTTCTTTTGTTTCTGCTTTTCTTTACTTTGCTTAGTTTGTTAGCAGTTAGCATTCAAGATTAGTTGAAGCTAGTATATAGAGTGGTAATCTCATTGTTCTGGTAGATAAGAAATCTCAGAAACACATTGAATACACAAGATTCGGTTTTCTCTCCATTGTGTGAATCACTCCCTCTCTCGCATTCTTTGCTCTTATTATTTCGATTGCATTGATTCTCCAACAATTTGGCAAATTATGCTTGTATTATCTTCATAATAGTATCTTATTTTTTCTGCAATATGATATATACGTCTATTTACTGATTGGCCCTAAGATGTGATATAACTATTTTGTTCCTAAATAAAGTATATATTCTATTTTCATTCAAATTATCTCCAATTTGTAAACCATGAACCACTTATCCAGTTATTCATCGCATGATTGAAGACGATGCTTCCCAAGCTCTCTGGATTTTATTTGATACCGTTTAAACCATTTAATTCTCAGAATGGATGTGTTAAGTTCAATGGGTTTATTCCTCGCTTTGTTTACAAACCAATTTTCCCAAGTTAGTGATGAGATTAAGAAGAGTCGAGCTAGAAGTGTTGTTCTTATTTTCTTGATCAATTCTGCAGCCTTTCTGATTAAGACACTTTCAGCAGTGTTGCTACAATTTTGAAATCCGTTCATATCCAAGTAAGACTGTTTGATCAATTTTCGAGTTCTTGATACTAGACTTGGAGGAAAGGGTGAGGTTGAGCTTTTCGAATGCACACGGGGAATAAATTTTTATAATCAGACATGCGTAAAAGTGTTACACCAACTAGAGACATCGATATAACCAAGAACACGAGGTGTTAAATTTTCAGCTATAGTATTAATTATTAAGCGATACGAGGAAGCTACTTGGAAATTGGATTACAAGTTCTTGGAGAAATGTTTTATTCAAAGGATGTAAGCAAATTTCGGGACGAAATTTTTGTTAAGATGGGTAGATTGTAACACCCCGAAAAAAAAGAAGAAAAAAAAAATCAAATTTATCAAATTAAATCTTTTCCTGTTGACTTGGTCACCAAGTCAATATTTCAAATTTTAATTAAAGATTCTACAGAGATTTTTCCTCCTCCATGATAAGATTTTCCTCCTCCGCGAGCTGCAAATAAATTTGAAAGTAATTAAATTAATGAATATTAAAAGAAAGGGAAAATAAATCTTTCCACTCATTCCTCACGTATTAACCGTTTCCCTCTCTCCCATGAATCTCTCCCCACTCCCTAAATCTCTCCATATCATTTAACCACCCCCTCTCTATACTACTCCTTCACAATCATTCTTCCTTATTTTCAATTCTCTGCAACGACTCTCAAGAACCAAATGTTGATGATATTTGGGGTTTCGACTCACCATTGCCAGTGAAGAAAACACGAGAGAGTAGTGGAAATGAAATCATGGATATACTGAATGACTGGAGCTCCAAACTTGAGATCCTTTCCATTCAGAAGAAAAAGATTCCCAAGAAAGTAGATACCATGGATGATTTTCAGGGCTCATAGAAAAGTAAATTACGTGATGTAACCATCAAAGAGGGGTTCCATGATTATAAGGCTGATGTTTCTTCACATGTACCTGCACTGACGTTGGAGCTCTGATCCGGTGCATGTCCCTGATGACGGTTGCGTGGAGGGAGAGATCGAGAAGAAGAAGGGGACTTCAAATCCCATTCTAGGAGTTTCACGGCGGCGTTTAGCGGCGACGCAGCAGCGCCGGGCGACGAGGCTGGGCGAGGGCAGCTCGGTGCCGGCTTCGTGCAGACTGCGACGGAGGTGGATGAGAGACCGAGAGGCCGAGGGAGTCGTCACCTTGGTAGAGCTGAGCGACGACGACGACGGTGCTGGAGTTTCACGGCGGCGTTCAGCGGCGACGCAGCAGCGTCGGGGCGACGAGGCTGGGCGAGGGCAGCTCGGTGCCGGCTTCGTGCAGACATCAGCGTTGGCGACGGAGCGAACCAGCCACCGGAGGTGGCGCTGAATTGAACGGAGGTTGCAGCGGTGTTTTTGACAGAGGCAGTGGCGAGTAGAAGATAGGTGGAGCAGGGATGTGTAATTCAGAAATCTTTTTTGAAAGAGGGTCCGATTTGGTGAAGAAGGAAAGGGGTTTATGAATTTGGGAAGTTTCCTATTTTGATTTGAGAGAGATGAGAGACGGAGGTAGCGAGGAGATAGGGAGAGAAGGGAATTTGCTGCTCAAAATTTTGGGAAAGAGGAATCCGACTTTGGAGTGTGTATGTCTTATTCATTGGGGGGTTAATTAATTAATTCAAGTGTTTCAAATGTATTGGGCTGCCATTGTTGTTTTTTTTTTTATTTGAGTTGTTGGGCTGGACTTTATTAGTTGAGCTGATATGCAAAATAAAATGGAGGAGGGAGCTAGTTGTTTTGGGCCGAAAAAAAAAGATAGAAGCTCGGGACCTCGATGGATAATTGAAAGAGGGGAAGCATGGACTTAAGGAAGAGAATTCTCCGCGAATCAATTTGAAGTCGAAGTAAGATTTATACATGTAAGCGTTGTTGAAATTAAATTTATTTTCTTAAAGTCTAATTTTTGCATATTATGTTCTTTTAAAAAGGGTGATTTTTGCATGCTATTTGAGAACGAAAAGGATTGACAAGTGAAGGATTTAAGAGAACGAGGTGAGCTTTCTTTTTAAATAAGGGCAATGCCCTAAGTATATTTTTATGTGAAAATGATATGAATATTTGTCATGCCGTGTTTTGTTTTATCTATGGAACCTATCTGATGTGGCTTTTGCCATCAATGGATAATCGAATTCGGGTCTGTCTAGGGAGTGAGTCCCTATTCAGGCTAGTGTACACCTATGGAGATCGTGAGCCGTCTTTTGGGTCGGCCGGTCTAGTGACTTGGAATGTGGCCACATTCCTTGTCATCAATGGATCAGATATGGTAGACATCTATGGGAAAATGGTTGATCAACCGAATTTTACGATGGAAATGATTTTAGTGTCTCGGGCATTTTCAAAGTTAAACCCGAGGTCACTCAATGGTGGCATGATAAATACTTTTTATAAAATGATTTCGGCATGAGTCCACTGAGTGCATCAAGTACTCAGCCCTGCTTTTCTTTTAAAAATTGCAGGTTGAGCGTGACGGGTGCGGTGGGTGTTGAGCAAGACCGTTGAAGAAATTTAAGTGTGTAGAATGTGTCATGCCTTCACACGTGGCATATTCCTTCTCTAAAATGCTTCCGCTAAGTAGTTGTTCTTCTTTTGAGTTCTTGTATCGTTGAGATAGTATTCATTTTTGAGTTGTTGATTGTTGAGATACTCTGATTTTATTCGAGCTATTCCCATTTGTTTCGAGCTATGGTCGAGTTGCGTGGTTTTTCCCTTTCTTTCCCGCTTCTTTAATCCTCCCCTAGTCGCGATCAACTGTGTTTTCTATCCTTAGAAAATGCGGGCTTGACAAAGTGGTATCAGAGCAATTTTTCTTTCCGCTCTGGACCCGAGAGTCTTTTTCAGTCTTAGCCTAGACTTGTTTCGCTAGACTAAAATAATAATGATAATAATAATGATAATAATTGTGTATTGAAGGCTCAACATCCCGCTTCGCCACGCTCAATCAAGAAAGAGGTAATTTATTTTTATGAAAATTTTTTAATGAGAAAGTTTGCAGCAAAGGAGATGAGAAGCTATGGTTGTGAAAAAAAGGAGTATGTTTTACGATGGGATAGAAGAAGCTATGGTTATTAAAATACAGTATGTTTTACAATGGGATAGATGAGCTATGGTTATAAAAAAAATATATGTGTGTGTTTCGCGATATGTTATGCAATGGGGTGACTTGTCTTTTATGAAAAGATTTGATCAATGGAAAATGCTGTGTTTATGAATTGTTCGAAAATTTTTGAGTTTCGAGAAAATTAGTTTTAACTTTTTTCGTTTGGAAAATTGAGCTATGGAAGTGTGGTGATATTTATGTTATGAGGTGCAAAATATGATGCGTTATCCTATGGAGTGTTTTATACGAGGGATGAAAGTTGATGCGAAAGTATGTTTTAGTTTTGAGTCAAAACTTTTACTTTAAAAGTGAGATGTGGAAATTTTTGAGGAAAGTGTGAAAGAGTTTGAAGAAAGCTTTTGTGTCAAAATTTTATGAATGCAAATGTGAAGTGCGAAAGTGTTTAGCTATGAGATGTGAAATGTGAAAGCGTTGTGTTTTGGGAAGCGAAAATGTTGTGTGCTATAGTACTTGTTTACTTGAAGTATGAACAACTTTAAATGTGATATTTGTTGGTCTATGAGGTGGTGAAAAGTGTTGTGAACTTAGAGTACCTAAGACTGAGTAGACGGAACGTGCGCGAACCATAGTTGTAAGTTGACAATTAATCTATCACTTTCCCGAGTGACGAAAACAAACGAGAATCTGAAAGTTTGGGGTGAACCCCAAATTTGTCAAGGCATGACGAGGCAAGGAGATCGAGAGTGCGAATGGAGGCCGGTGGACCATGAAACTTTTCTTGGAATTGCGTGAAACTTTGGAGCAAGCTGGGTGCGAACCATTTTATCTCTAGTTGGATAATTACTATTTCCTATTGTTTTCCTAAACGATAAAATCAAAAGGAATACGAGGAAAATTTCAAGAAGAGGAAGATCACGTTGTCGAAATGATTTCAAACACGAAAGAGGGTGCAAGACAAGAAGATTTGTTAGACGATGTGTCCATGCCATGACGAGAGATCGTAATCACAATTTAAATTAGTATAGTCTATCTTGCGTGATTTCCTAAAAGTAGCAACACGATGGAGACGACCTTTATTGGAGGTAGATAAGCATACGGATGATTAAGATGTTTTAAGAGAATGATTGTTAAGATATGCAAGAATATTATGAAGATATGGCTTTTGACTGACTACAATTATTTGGTTGTAATGACGTGATGAATATCAACTTGGAATCCACGGTTTCTTAGAACGATGTTACCATGTTCGGTCTTGGAAAGACGAGCGAGGGAGTGTGACTTTCGTAGCTAGAATGAACGATTTTAAATCAACAGTACTTACTTGGATTCTAAGTTCTTTTCGATACGTATCGAATAACCGTGAGCCCTTGTCTATTTAAACACCTTGGTTGACTCATGCTTTGCAAGTAATGCCCATTATTTTTTTCCTATATCGATTCATAACTCACTTTCAGTCCTTGAAAATTGGTGCTTGCATTTGTAACTCTGGACATCTTGATTAGTAGTCTTCTTTGATTCATCTTTCGTAAGGAAAATATTTTGACCTTATGAGCTTCCGTCATTGAACTTCATTCCTAAAATTGTTTGCAGTTATGACCTTCAGTATAATCACATCTCCCATATATGTTTCTTCAAATGATGGGATATTCTTCGTGGAACTTTTGTACACCTTTTTATTTCGTAACTATGCATGCGACAAGTTCTTCCTTGCAGAAGTGAAATTCTTTTTAGCTCAGCTTCACTACATATATTGCTTCATGCTCAATGATTTTTCTTTCTGCAACACCGAGTTAAGACTATCGTGTTCTCTTTTTCCTTACCGTGTTTGATCTAGCTGATTTTCTTAAAAAGTTCACTTCATGTTGGTTGCAAACATGTGAATCCATTGATGTGATTTCATTATTCAATAACATGATGTCGTCAAACCATGATCAGTGCTACTTCATGACATTTGACTATGCTTCTAAACCCTCCCACGATTGATCATCTCATGTCATGATATGTTTGAGCCATAATTCATTGATGCCGAAATTTTACAAATTTGATTTGACAATTGAAACATCTTATTTGGCAGCCTACTATGGAATTTGAGACTTAATTCAGTTTTATTCTGTTTTCATGACCTATCTCATATTCTTTCGAGCTCTCATCAGAAGTAAATTCCCAAGCTCTCTGGATTTTATTTGATACCGTTTAAACCATTTAATTCTCAGAATGGATGTGTTAAGTTCAATGGGTTTATTCCTCGCTTTGTTTACAAACCAATTTTCCCAAGTTAGTGATGAGATTAAGAAGAGTCGAGCTAGAAGTGTTGTTCTTATTTTCTTGATCAATTCTGCAGCCTTTCTGATTAAGACACTTTCAGCAGTGTTGCTACAATTTTGAAATCCGTTCATATCCAAGTAAGACTGTTTGATCAATTTTCGAGTTCTTGATACTAGACTTGGAGGAAAGGGTGAGGTTGAGCTTTTCGAATGCACACGGGGAATAAATTTTTATAATCAGACATGCGTAAAAGTGTTACACCAACTAGAGGCATCGATATAACCAAGAACACGAGGTGTTAAATTTTCAGCTATAGTATTAATTATTAAGCGATACGAGGAAGCTACTTGGAAATTGGATTACAAGTTCTTGGAGAAATGTTTTATTCAAAGGATGTAAGCAAATTTCGGGATGAAATTTTTGTTAAGATGGGTAGATTGTAACACCCCGAAAAAAAAGAAGAAAAAAAAAATCAAATTTATCAAATTAAATCTTTTCCTGTTGACTTGGTCACCAAGTCAATATTTCAAATTTTAATTAAAGATTCTACAGAGATTTTTCCTCCTCCATGATAAGATTTTCCTCCTCCGCGAGCTGCAAATAAATTTGAAAGTAATTAAATTAATGAATATTAAAAGAAAGGGAAAATAAATCTTTCCACTCATTCCTCACGTATTAACCGTTTCCCTCTCTCCCATGAATCTCTCCCCACTCCCTAAATCTCTCCATATCATTTAACCACCCCCTCTCTATACTACTCCTTCACAATCATTCTTCCTTATTTTCAATTCTCTGCAACGACTCTCAAGAACCAAATGTTGATGATATTTGGGGTTTCGACTCACCATTGCCAGTGAAGAAAACACGAGAGAGTAGTGGAAATGAAATCATGGATATACTGAATGACTTGAGCTCCAAACTTGAGATCCTTTCCATTCAGAAGAAAAAGATTCCCAAGAAAGTAGATACCATGGATGATTTTCAGGGCTCATAGAAAAGTAAATTACGTGATGTAACCATCAAAGAGGGGTTCCATGATTATAAGGCTGATGTTTCTTCACATGTACCTGCACTGACGTTGGAGCTCTGATCCGGTGCATGTCCCTGATGACGGTTGCGTGGAGGGAGAGATCGAGAAGAAGAAGGGGACTTCAAATCCCATTCTAGGAGTTTCACGGCGGCGTTTAGCGGCGACGCAGCAGCGCCGGGCGACGAGGCTGGGCGAGGGCAGCTCGGTGCCGGCTTCGTGCAGACTGCGACGGAGGTGGATGAGAGACCGAGAGGCCGAGGGAGTCGTCACCTTGGTAGAGCTGAGCGACGACGACGACGGTGCTGGAGTTTCACGGCGGCATTCAGCGGCGACGCAGCAGCGTCGGGGCGACGAGGCTGGGCGAGGGCAGCTCGGTGCCGGCTTCGTGCAGACATCAGCGTTGGCGACGGAGCGAACCAGCCACCGGAGGTGGCGCTGAATTGAACGGAGGTTGCAGCGGTGTTTTTGACAGAGGCAGTGGCGAGTAGAAGATAGGTGGAGCAGGGATGTGTAATTCAGAAATCTTTTTTGAAAGAGGGTCCGATTTGGTGAAGAAGGAAAGGGGTTTATGAATTTGGGAAGTTTCCTATTTTGATTTGAGAGAGATGAGAGACGGAGGTAGCGAGGAGATAGGGAGAGAAGGGAATTTGCTGCTCAAAATTTTGGGAAAGAGGAATCCGATTTTGGAGTGTGTATGTCTTATTCATTGGGGGGTTAATTAATTAATTCAAGTGTTTCAAATGTATTGGGCTGCCATTGTTGTTTTTTTTTTTATTTGAGTTGTTGGGCTGGACTTTATTAGTTGAGCTGATATGCAAAATAAAATGGAGGAGGGAGCTAGTTGTTTTGGGCCGAAAAAAAAAGATAGAAGCTCGGGACCTCGATGGATAATTGAAAGAGGGGAAGCATGGACTTAAGGAAGAGAATTCTCCGCGAATCAATTTGAAGTCGAAGTAAGATTTATACATGCAAGCGTTGTTGAAATTAAATTTATTTTCTTAAAGTCTAATTTTTGCATATTATGTTCTTTTAAAAAGGGTGATTTTTGCATGCTATTTGAGAACGAAAAGGATTGACAAGTGAAGGATTTAAGAGAACGAGGTGTGCTTTCTTTTTAAATAAGAGCAATGCCCTAAGTATATTTTTATGTGAAAATGATATGAATATTTGTCATGCCGTGTTTTGTTTTATCTATGGAACCTATCTGATGTGGCTTTTGCCATCAATGGATAATCGAATTCGGGTCTGTCTAGGGAGTGAGTCCCTATTCAGGCTAGTGTACACCTATGGAGATCGTGAGCCGTCTTTTGGGTCGGCCGGTCTAGTGACTTGGAATGTGGCCACATTCCTTGTCATCAATGGATCAGATATGGTAGACATCTATGGGAAAATGGTTGATCAACCGAATTTTACGATGGAAATGATTTTAGTGTCTCGGGCATTTTCAAAGTTAAACCCGAGGTCACTCAATGGTGGCATGATAAATACTTTTTATAAAATGATTTCGGCATGAGTCCACTGAGTGCATCAAGTACTCAGCTCTGCTTTTCTTTTAAAAATTGCAGGTTGAGCGTGACGGGTGCGGTGGGTGTTGAGCAAGACCGTTGAAGAAATTTAAGTGTGTAGAATGTGTCATGCCTTCACACGTGGCATATTCCTTCTCTAAAATGCTTCCGCTAAGTAGTTGTTCTTCTTTTGAGTTCTTGTATCGTTGAGATAGTATTCATTTTTGAGTTGTTGATTGTTGAGATACTCTGATTTTATTCGAGCTATTCCCATTTGTTTCGAGCTATGGTCGAGTTGCGTGGTTTTTCCCTTTCTTTCCCGCTTCTTTAATCCTCCCCTAGTCGCGATCAACTGTGTTTTCTATCCTTAGAAAATGCGGGCTTGACAATTATCGCCTAGCCACCACTTGCGCTACATTGCATTTTCAGTATTTTAATTTGTAGAAAGAATTATGTATGTACTTTGTATTAGAAATTTAAAAAAAATAAAAATAGCCTATTAGATTTTTTTATAAAAATTAATAAATGAAAGGAATTAATTTTTAATAAAAAGAAATGTTTAAATGTGTAATTCGGTTCTAATCAGTTCTAACCAATTGGAACAAAACCGAACCGATAACTGATAGACGCATTACTTGGAACCGAACCGAACCGGTTAACCGAGAAATGTGACAAACGGTTCGGTCATCGGTTAACCAACTAACCGATGACCGAATTACTTTCCCTATTAGAAAGTGAAGAAGATGAACTCAAATAAAGACGGTTTTATTGATCTCTGAATCTGTAATTGAAATGAATCAACACTTGAATACACACTTATACTTGAGCTGCAACAGCGCGACACGTGAAATAAAATAAATAACTGCCCTACTTGCTCAAAGGAGTAGCGCAATTGCTTTCGAAGGGGCAAAGTTGCAAGAATAATTGCCCTATGTCCAAGTCCAACGGCTAGTTTTGTAGGTGCAGCTACACCAAGCTCACCGAGAGCTGATCGAGGGCATTAACCCCTCACAATCACAATGATGACATCTAAGAGTTGTAGTTATTGTGTGTTGGATCTGACTCCAGGCACAACAGAGGCCGTTGCAATCACTCACATCACATATTTTAAATAAAAAAAATTTAATATTTTATATAATATTATAATTTATTATTAAAACATATATTGTAGGTAGCAGAAGCTCCTGTTGTGCTTGGAGCCAACAACAGGTTCCAGACTCATTGTGTGCCTTATATCGGGGAATGGGATTCCCTGATGAGGAGGGGTGCGCAGCAGAAGTACTGTCCCTCACACTTCATTATTTTATAATTTTTTTAAATTTTATTTATAAATAAATTAAAAGGATGTGAGGGACAACACGTGGTTGGGACCCCAACCCTTACATCGGTGCATGCAAACCAACAATGATTTATACCCTATCTAAGTTAATAAAAAGAAATTAAATAACAATTCTATACTTAACTTCGTTAAAAATATAAATAGAATTACCTGATTAAATATATCCAAGAATTTAAAATGTGAACCTATAAAACATCCAAAAACAAAATGTCAAATTCTAGAAGAAACAAAGAGATTGACAAATTGAGGTCAGAAGAATCCAGAGATAGGACTTTTTCTTGTTATAAATTGTGGTGCAAAATAAAACCGTTCAATTAACGAAATCACGAACTACGTCATCGTTGAATGAGTTTTCCATGTTACATAAAGCATGTTAATTAATACAGTAGTACAGTATATGACTATATGTTGAAATCTTCATATAAAATATTAATTGTCGGAAAAGAAATTAAAATTTGACTTTCTGAGAGGATCATTCTACCCACTACTTTCATCATCATTGACAACACCATATCAAAATGAAAATTAAATGTATGAAGTCTTAACGGATTTGGCTACCATTATATAGCAAGACGCTTCAAATTAGTACATACATCATGACTTTTATTGTGTATTTTTCTTACACCCTTAAATTTCAAAAGCAAGATTGCCACGTGACATTGACTGATACATGCAATAAATTAATGATGTAACACAAAATTGCAATAGAAGGTCTGAGAATTAGAATATGAAAGGTTTGAAAACAATAATTGCCATCTTTGAATTAAGAATAAGAATAGCGTGTGCGGCTTCCATTATGAATTCATTTGAGTAGCACCAAGTCAACCGAAGAACACAATTAACTTTAACCACAATTCAAGACTATGGGATCTGCTGTGGTGCAATTCTTATAGTACTAGTATAAATAAGTAGAGAAAATAAAGTTGAGACAGAAGAGATAGGATGGATTCAATAATCCTGGGATGTGTTGTGGTGTCATTAGCAATAGTGGTAGCATCCATATTGATATGTTGGTACAAAAGCAAGCATGGTGGAAAATATCCGCCGGGGCCACGTGGCATCCCGATCCTGGGGTATCTTCCTTTCATGAGCAGCCGCAACATGCTCCAACAGTTGGCCGACCTGTCCCAGCAGTACGGCCCCATCTACAAACTCCGCCTCGGCAGCAAGCTGGCGGTGGTCATCACCTCCCCCTCCTTGCTCAAGCAGGTCGTCCGCGACCAGGACCACATCTTCTCCCACCGTGACGCCACCGCCGCCGCCCTCGCCTACAGCCGCGGCGCCAGGGACGTCGTCTTCTCGCCTCCCGACTCCAGCTGGCGGGCCATGAGGAAGGTGCTCGTGCGCGAGACGCAGAGCACTGCCGGCCTCGACGCCTCCCGCGACCTGAGGAGGGACCACATCAGAAAGGCCGTCCGATCCGTCTACGACAACGTCGGACGGCCGTTCGCTTTTGGAAAGCTGGTGTTTCAGACGGAAGTCAGCCTGCTGATGAGCCTTATGTGGGGCGGAGTGGATCAAGAGACAGAGAGGCTGGGAACGGAGTTCCGAGCCATCAACTCGGAGATCAGTCATCTCCTCGGGAAACCTAATGTTTCTGATCTATTTCCTGTTTTGTCGAGGCTTGATCTACAGGGAGTGGAGCGACAGATGGGGAAAGTGGTGGATTCTCTTGATAAAATACTCGAAGAGTTCATCTCTCAGCACGAGAAGCTTTCTGGATCAATGCTGAAGAATGAGGGGAGGAAGGATTTTCTGCAGATCGTGTTGGACCATAAGGAGAACAAGGACTCGGATTTGCCAACTCTCTCACGAGATCAAATTAAGTCCTTGTTAGCTGTAAGTGCTTTATTTTACTACTAGTCATTTTCATTTTCATTTTCATTCTAGTAAAATTGAAAATACTATAGGAGATCATAAGTGGAGGGTCGGACACGTCAGCAACAACAGTGGAATTTGCAATGTCGGAGCTCCTCAACAACCCAAAGGCCATGGAAAAAGCACAGAAGGAACTATCTGAGGTGGTGGGGATGGACAAAATAGTACAAGAGTCCCACTTGCCCAAACTGAATTTCCTAAATGCCGTCATCAAGGAAACACTCCGATTGCATCCTCCAGTACCCTTGCTAGTCCCAAGAGTGCCATTTCAAACCACAACCGTCGGAGGATACACAATTCCCAAGGGTACCAAGATTTTACTAAATGTGTGGGCAATACAAAGGGATCCTACAATTTGGGACAACCCAGGAGAGTTCAAGCCTGAGAGGTTTCTAGTAGGTTCTACAAGCTTGGATTTCAAAGGCAACAATTTTGAGTTTATTCCCTTCGGATCGGGGAGAAGAATGTGCCCTGGATTGCCCTTGGCAGAAAGAATGGTTGCTTATTTGTTGGCTTCGTTTCTGCATTCCTTTGATTGGAAGTTAGCAGATGGAAAGAAGCTTGATATGTCACAAAGTCTTGGAATTGTGCTGCAAAAGACCAATTCTTCGGTTGCTATACCCCGTCTTAGATTGTCTAATACTACCAGTTTGTATATGTAGCTTAATTTTGTCTACTTTTTGCATATTCCACAACTCATATGTAATAAACTCATGCATGAATTAATTAATGGATAATATATTAGTATAATACTCTGAATTTTCATCTCATTTTTTTACTTATTCTCGAAAGGATATCTGATGTTAGCTGGACTTTTTTTCCAAGAGCTCGGATTCTTTTTTTCGTTTATGAGAAATCCTTTCCATAAACAGTTCTTCTCTTTCATTGTCTAGGGATTATATAGAGTAAAGACCAAAACTAGTCCTGAACATATGATCATTTTACGATTTTGGTCATAGACATTATCTTTTGAATTTTTGCATCCAAAACATTTCAAGTCGGATCACAATTGGTGCAAAACTAACGGTTCTGTTAAATTTAACAGTCAACATCTTTAAATAGAATTTTGACCAGATTAAACATTTTGATTATATTTTTTTATTATTCCAAAAATAAAAAATATTATATTTAGTCAAACTAATTAATTTTAAAATATTAAATATTATAATTTATTCAATTAAAGTGAAGCAATTTAGAAATCTTCCACAGCCGTTCCACGCCTGAGACCTCCAGCTCCACCACCACCAATCGTTCCAGCAACATCACCACCCCAACCCGGATGACAACAACCCCTAAGCCTAAAGCGTGACTTTTACGAGAGCTAAGGTGGCAACGGGAGAAGAGGGCGGCAGGGTGTCGCGGCGGTCGGCGGGGTTGAAGAACAAGCCGAAGCCGCCCGTCATCATCCCCCACAACAGCACCAACGCGCTGCGGTCCAGGGCCAGATCGTCGGCGACACCGTCGCGGCCCCGCCCCGTCGTCATCATGGCCTCCTCCTACGAGCACCTCCCCGTCGAGGAAGAAGAAGCGTCGCTCCCAGATGATGAGCTATCCTAATGCGGCAGAAAATCAACTTTTCCGATCACGAGCGCCGAGCGGGCGCCGACCATGGTGCCCTTCCATCAACTACCACCTGCCAAATCTCTTCAACTTTCCAAACCAAAACCAATTGAATTTTCCAATTTGGGGGTGTTCCCTTCTAAAAGTGCAGTAGAGAGAATCAATTGGGGAAGAAATGGGAGCGAGAAGAGAGAATACAATTTAAATGATAAATTGCTTATAATAGTTAATTAAGGATATAATTTGGGAGTAAATAATCACATTTAAAGATTCTAATTGGGTCAAATTCAATTTATAGGAGTTGATTGTCGGAGTTGAAATGTTTGGGATGCAAAAATTCAAAAGATAATGTTTAGGACCAAAATCGTAAAATGAGCATATGTTTAGGGCCAGTTTTGGCCTTTCCTCGATTATATATAAGCAATTTCCTATCTTTTTGGAGAACGATAGTTAGGCTGCGTTTACATGAATATTTTAAATTATACTATTATCATCTGCCCTTTTTGTGCATTTCTTTTTTCAGTCTCAGGCCATCTCCAACCATTTACACCAAACCAAAACCCATTTTTCCAGTTCTGTCACATCAAACAGTAATTCTACTTCAACCATTTACACCAAACTCAAAACCCAAAAGAATATTCCATATTCGCCTACTTTTTTTTACTTTTTCAATCTTAACTACATATTTATTTAAATTACACATTCATCCCACAACACTTTGTCAATAATTTTTCAAATATAATTAAATAATTTGATACAATTATTTATAATATATATATATATATATATTACATATATTATGCATTCAATAAAATATACACTAGCTTTAAATTATAATACATCAAACGTACTATAATAACATTCAAACATAAATTAAAATACATTCAAAGACATCATGATTATATAAAACATAGGACAACACAAAAAAAGTAGCTAAAATTCAAGACTGCGTATTTGAGAAATTTTCCCACAAATGATCAACTAATGCATTTCGAAGTTCTAGATGTGCATTTTTATTTCTTATTGTGGCATACCGAGTCAACTAAAATAGGCTCAATTAAAGGTGTAAAGATATCCATGTGTTGAAGTATGATAGACCATTCAAATGCATCTCAATTAGCCCAATACCCCAATTAACTTGAAGCCCAATTAAAAAGGTAATTTTATGACTAAAAAACAAGCGCCCACTTCCATCGTCTTCTTTGATGCGATTTCTTCCCAATTTCTGCAACTCCATTGTTCAAGCAACTGATGGCCTTTTCTCTATATACATGTAATCATCTTCAAGGAGAAATGACCTTTTCTCCATATACATGTAATCATCTTCAAGGAGAAATGAATAGGAAGAGGGTAATTGCAATTTAAAAATAAAAAAAAAAATAAAAAGAAGATTTGCGTTTTGCTACAGTCTACTCCATCTTCGGGTAGATACTGTTCAAAAACGCAAAAAAAGTACAATTTGGGATGAGTTTTGGAGTATGATTGGAGCTAATTTCAACCGCAAAGATGGGTCATGGAGTATGGTTGGAGATGCCCAGGGCCGGACCTGAGGGGGGGCAAGTGGAGCAGCGGCCGCCCTGGGCCCCCAAATTTGCAGGGCCCCTCCCTAGCCTCAGGTATATATATATATATTATATATATGTAAACCCATATATCCTTTTCTACCTTTCTCTCTCTACAATTCGCTCCTCAACTAATTTTATGCTTTGGAATATCTCTCGCTCAAGAGTCATGTCGCCATATCGTCGGTATGCAATTGAAATTCGATTTTTTCTTCATTCGATTCTCTTTTGATTTATTTGAGCTCGTTTGTGGAATTGTGGTCCTTTCCCCCGTTATTTGCACCGGCAAAACTCTTCTTTTTTGTTGTATTTTGATTTGTTTGATCGATCACCAACAATTACAGGAATGAAGGATTTGCTTCTAGTATGACCATTGCCAAAAGTATTGCATCTGAAATGGGTGTAGAGCCATCATTTTCAGTGAAGCGCAAGGCTCAAAGGAAGAAACATTTTGATGAAATTGACACCAATGAAGAAATTCTACAAGCTGAGAAGGCTTTTGAGGTCAATTACTTCTTGGTCGTGGTTGATATGGCAAACACCTCATTGAAAAGTAGATTTGAAGAACTACAAACATTCAAAAGTATATTTGGGTTTTTACTTAGCTCAACAACTTTGAAGTCACTAAATGATACTGAATTAGAAGATTGTTGCACCAAATTTGCGAAAACATTCTCTTCGCATGACACATCTGATGTGGAGGTAAATGATCTAATATCTGAGTTGAAGGTTTTGAAGCTAAGTTTGCCGGAAAGGCCAATGTCTTCTATGGACATTTTTGAGTATGTTAGAAAAATGGATTCTTATCCAAATATCTCAATTGCTTATTGCATATTATTTACTGTGCCTGTGACTGTGGCATCGGCAGAAAGAAGCTTTTCAAAGTTGAAACTGTTGAAGAATTATTTAAGATCTACGATGTCTCAACAACGGCTGAACGGGCTTGCCACTTTATGTATTGAGAAGAAATTATTAGACGAGGTTGACAGCAACACCATCATCAACGACTTCGCATCAAGAAATGTTAGAAGAAATTTTTGAAGGTAATATGTAATAATTATTTGAAGTGAATTTCTTTTGATATGCTATTAGTTTTTTGCTGGATGAAACTTATTATAAAATGGAAGGAAAAAATATATAAATAGGGCCTCAACTTTTAGTCTCGCCCCGGGTCTTTGGAACCTCAGGACCGGCGCTGGAGATGCCCACACGAATGAAATTTTCAAATAGTGGTTCGGAAGCCAAAGCTGAAAAAATCAAGATCATTTTCCTTTATATAAACTGCTACTGCTAAAAGTATGTAGAGCATCGATATATATATAGTTACCTTCTACTCCAACTTTGGGTCCCCCTCTGAGGAGACGACGGCCGAGGCTTGGCCGGTGGTAGAAGACGGAAAATCTGCTAGAAGGTTGTGAGATTCCTCATCAGCGAGCTCTTGATGCTCCGAATGGCCTTCAAGATCAGAGTCAGCAGATGGCCTTAATGTAGTTGCATCGGTGTTGAACTTGATCCAATTCTGCTCCTTTGCATGGTTCAAGACGGGATACGAAGCAAATCCCAGAAAGATCACAGCAGCGCTCACTATGAACGTCTTCAAGGACGCAAGGCACATCACCAAAACGAGCAACAACACCGGAGGCAGGCAGAGCATCGCTGCACCAAATGTATCCAGGGGGACTTTGTAAGGCCTGTGTAGTTCTGGCTTCTGTATTCGCAGCTTGATGAAGGCTGCAAACTCGAACAGCATTCCAATGGCGTAGAGGAAGTTTAGGAATTCAAGAATCTCCTGGAAACTCATCCATGATAGGAATATGACGCCGCTTGCAGAACACAGAATGCTGAATGTGGGAGTCCCGTATTTTGATCTGCAAAAATAGGAGCAGTTGTAAAATTGTTTCCCAGCTGAAGAAGGTGAATTTTTCATGGTCGATAACTGCGAAAAACCACCAAGAATTCATAAAGTTTGAACTCTTTTAGCAAACTAGGACAACATTGATTGGAGAGTAACCAAACTTCTACATTGCTGTAAAACTTCTACATGTGCTTGCTCAGTAGAATACCACTATTGTCGTTGTAGATTCCACTAAATAAAAAACCTCCGCATGGTGCTTAGGGGGCGTTTATAAATACAATATCAATCAACAAAGTTAGTTTAAATTATATAGTAGTAGTAATAATCAAGGGCTTTAAGTTGTAATGTTATTTTAAATTTTCATTTGTAAATTTAATTAATGTAATTTTTTTTAATTATGTAATTTTTTTTAATTATGTACTTTTAAAATTTTATTAATATTAGTGAATTTTCCCGTATATGTCTCGTAAATTAAATTTCGTATATTGTGTTATTGTTAATTATTGCATTTTGTATATATTTGTTAATAGTGATGTGGATAGTATGTGGCTAGGCTATGGCTGGGCTATTGCTGGGCTATTTGCTTGTTTTGATGATGTGGCAGGAGGATTTTTAGTGCTGATGATGTGGCAGTGGCTAGGCTATTGCTGGGCTATTTCTATTGTGGATGGCCTAAGAATTACGATATCCTCTTAGATGAGCTCTTGAACAAAAACTTACAAGTTATTTAGGAACTTATGAACTTTTAAGAAGCAATTGGGCAAAATAACTCCCAAATAACATACTGTGCTACTATAAGGCATAAGCTAAGAAAATAAACTCTTGTTAAGACTTAGACCTCAAGTTATTCTTTGATAATCAAGAATGAAACAAGCCCAATCTGAGAGACAAGTGTAAAAAGAAAGAAACCTGATAGAAAAAACAGAAGGGAGCATCCCAATCTGACTCATCCCCAGCAGCTGGTAGGCATCGCTGCTCATCTCAGCTTCAAACAAGCCCATGTTGGACAAGGCGGCTGCAGCCTGGATCCACCACTTCAACCAAGAACCACCGATGAGCATCCCTATCTGCGCAAAGTAACCATCACTCCAGTCACTGGGATCCGTCTCGACAGCGCCCGTCCCAGCAAGCAGAGGAACCAAATAGGAGCACACCACCAGCACCACCGCCCCCAGCAGCGCCCTGGGAAAGGTCCTACTGGGATTCTCAATCTCCCCCGCCAATGTACTAGCATTGTCCCAGTAATTGAGATTCCAAAACAAGCTATTGAAGTAGCCCCTCCAATCCACCTTGGCGTGATCCACCGCCAGCCAGCGCCTCGGCCTAATCCGGGGAATCGACAAAAGCCCCATGACAACAAACGGCAGAAGCGAGAAGCAAGCGAGTAAAACAGCTGAGAATCCGACAATGTGCAATCCTCTGTAATTCAAGTACGTCAACGACATTGTAATCCCTAACAATGCAGGAATCCTCGCAATCGTGTGGTTGAAAATCGGGAAAGAGTGCTTCAGATAATCGAGGAAGAGTACCGGATAAAGGGCGTTATCCATAACCCCACTGAACCATTTCCAAAACCCTTCCTGAAATCCCCAAAATTCGCCGAAGGCAGACGATATCCAGAGCACGTAGCCGCCGTTTTCAGGGAAACTGGTGGCGAGCTCGGCCGTCACTAGGGCTTCGGGGATGCTCCAGAAAAAGGGGAAAATTAGAAAACCAAGGAGAGAGAGGAGAGGGCCGCCGCCAGCTCTGACGGAATCCTCCACTCCGAAGGGGCCTCCGGATACCTCGTAGAAAATCAAGGCGATAAGAGGTAGTATCGTCAGCTTTGGATTTGGCTTCGCCATTAATCCCTCCTCCCTCTCCTCGTCCTCGCGCATAGAGGGAGAGAGGGAGAGTCAAGTGGGAATCACTGATTACAGGAAGACAATGGGAGGGAAAAGATCGGCGGTCACCAAAGCATCAGATTCATGATTCGCTCAGAAATGAGAAAAGATATGGTTATGGAGGTTTGACTCGATTACACAGTAGCACAATGAGAGTTTCGATCTCCAGCCAGGCCACGTGTAACCTTTAATTAACACGTGCGGAGAGGAGAGAAATTGTCGGTATCTCGTGATCCAACAAAAAGGCCTTCAAATTACGAAATTAAATTTGGGCTTGTTTGAATGCACCACGTTAGGCCCATGTTAGTGCCTTTTTCTATTGTTTGAATGCCACGTTAGAGCTAGCCCAAGATCCGGGAAAATATTTGCGCTTTTTTTCTAGTTTCTTATCCCAATTTCAGAGCAAACCCTATACCTCTCCTCCACTGCGTTTGTGGCCAACAATGAAAATCAAGATAAGAAAATATGATCCGTTGACTGATTTACCCTCATTTTTTTTCATGTATACATCTATTAGTTCCCTTTCGAATAGTGTTGTTTTGCCCAATTTGGTTGTGTGCAAATCCTCCCTGTCCGATATCTACACCCCGTCGGCGAAATCAAGCTTTGCGGCAGCTACCCGGAAGACTCAAGCTTTGCAGCAGCTACCAGGCAAACTCAAGCTTTGCAGCAGCTACCCGACATTTTATTGGAAAATCGACATGGCTGACGGAGTTATTGGCAAAGAGGAATTTTATCATTACCCTTATTTCCTACGATCTGAGCATATAATACACCAATTTTTAAGAAGAAATTTTCAGATTCAAGCATTTTTTTAAGTATTTGGGGCTTATTCAATTGTACCAAATTTTTACTCAAGCTCCTTTTAGTTGCTGTATTATGTGAAACTATGTAGATATCATACTTCTTGAAGCATTTTGATTTTCAGAATTTTAGACTTCTTCAATTGTACTAAAATTTTAATCAAGCCTTTTTTAGATTGTGTATTATGTGAAATTATGTTTCGAATGGGCTTATCCAACCAGTTGTTTTTTATAAGCTTTTGGTTTAGAGTTCTAATTTGAATGATTTGCACTAGGGTTCACCACTTAAAAAGAAATGACAAATATCATTTTAGTGATTGAAGAACTAATGAGAATTCCTGTAGTCGACTTCCTCGGATTTTTTGCAAGAGATAATTGCAAGTTTCAAAGTGAGATGGATTGCTTGTATAAAATGGGTTTCAGTGTGGCGGCACATGTAAATGAATTATTTGCTATTTGGGGCCGATTAGGGTTTCATAGAATAAAACTGTAATTTCCTTTTATAAAGTAGTGTCATTGATGTCAATTTAAAATCATATCTTTTGGTATGGGTTGCGTGATCAAAAACATATATTTAATTAACAAATTATCAACTAGACATCCAAACACTAAAATATAATACATAACTATATCTAGGAAATCAAGTTACAACCCACTATTTTACTATCTTGGTATATCTAAAGATTACCAACATTGCAATCAAACAAGCCCTTATACTCCACTTTCTCTACTCGACAAATAGACTATTACTCTCTCCGTTCACTTTTAGTTATCCACTTTTGTCATTTTCGTCGGTCTCTCCTTAATTGTCTCCTTTTCACTTTAAATAGGCCATGCAATTTACTAACCCATTTCTCTCACATCTCATTCAAAACTGGTAAAATATATACAAGTGAGACTCATACTCCACCGCTTTCTCCAACTCACTTTTTAAAAAAAATTTAAAACACATGTCATCAAGAAATGAGACTCTTAATGGCGAACAGAAGGAAGAGTTAATTACCACATAGTGAAACTAAAATAGTGTAGAGATATATTTAAAAATATTCGAAAATAATATTAAATGATGTCCACCAAACTTGTAACCCCCCAAAAATATCTCATTTAAGTTGGCAAAGTGAAATCGGATGCTACAATCTTCCTTTAAAATTGACTGAGTGTGGCCCTCTCACTCTAACGACGTACAATGACAATATCAACAAGCTGAAATATTCCACCATTGAATTAATATTCGATGAATAATAATATTAATTTTAAAATACTTACTCTACCTATTCAATAAGCATAAACTTAGGCGATGAAATGAGATGAAAATAAAAATGATTACTGTACTTTTACAACTATATGTGAATGTAAAGGTTGTTTTTCGTATTATTAACTGTAAAAAATCAGCAATTTTGGCTGGATTATACTAACCAAACCACTCTTAAAATATTTCAGAGAAAACTATAATTATAATCTTGGCTTAACCTTTAAAATTAGAGTCAGAGGTTAATTTTCAGAGACAATATTTAATGAAGCCTTGGAAATTAAAGTCAGATAAAACAAATCAAATCAAATTAATCGCACACTGTTTCGTAGAGGGTGTACCAAAATCAAAGACCGTGATTGATATATTGAAATTTCCATTGTTATTTAACAACTTAGGCATTAATCATGACTTTGATGTTATTTAAATAGCCCGTTATTATAAATTAATTGAAATTTTCACAAAAAGTTTAAAAAATATTAGTACTATAAAATAAAATTGTACGATAAACTTCTTAGTTAATAAGTTCATATTTATTTAATTTAAATAATCAATTAATAGTAAATAATTAATGAAAAATTAAACAGGAGTGTATTACTAACATTCTACCGATAGATGAAGCAATATGCATGCATAGTATTACACACCTTCACAAAATTAATAAAATTCATAGTATTTCAATTATAGGAGTAGCATATAAAAGCATGAATCTGACGTAAATATTCATATTTATTTGTACTTGTATTTAAAAGTTTGCAGTGAAACCCTTATAAATAAGAGAGCTGAAATAAAAAAAAATCAAAATCATACAACAATTAATCCAGTCCAGCTGTTGCAAGAAGGCTACCTTCTTCTTGTCATCCCCATACTACTAGGGCTAGGCACATTAATCTTCCTCGCTCTCTCTCTACAAAAACGACAAGGCTACCTGGCCCCCCCAAGCTCCCCCTGATCGGTAACCTCCACCTCCTCGGCAAGCACCCCCCATCTCTCCCTCCTCTCTCTCTCCAAAAAATATGGCCCCCTCTTCCACCTCCAGCTCGGCCAGATCCCGACCGTCATCTTCTCTTCCGCCGCCACCGCCAAGGCAGCCCTCCAAACCCACGATTGGCCCTCGCAACCCGGCCCGAGATCTCCGCCGCCAAAACGCTCTTCTACAACTGCACTGACGTCGCCTTCGCCCCCTACGGCCCCAACTGGCGGAGCACCAGGAAGCTCTGCACCCTCGAGCTGCTCAGCACCAAAAGGGTTCAATCCTTTTCCTCCGTTAGAGCGGAGGAAGCTTCTAGACTCGTCCTCCGTGTGTTGTCGACCTCTCGAAGCTGCTGAATCTGTACGCCAGCGACGTGCTCTGCCGGATTGTGTTCGGCAAGGACTTCTCTGGCAGCGGAGAGTATGAGAGGTTTGGGTTTAAGGAGATGCTTGATGAGTATCAGGAACTGCTTGGGGGGTTTTCGCTTGGGGATTTCTTCCCGTCAATGGAGATGTTGCAGGTGCTGACGGGGCATAGGGGGAGTCGGAGAAAAAGAAGTCGTGTCTGAAACTGATCTTCCTAACCTAAAGTACATGAAAGCCGTGATCAAAGAAGTCATGAGATTGCACCCTCCTGCACCTCTACTTGTCCCTCGTGAATCCATGACACAAATCACGATCAACGGCCATACCATTCCGGCCAAGACGCGCATCTTCATCATTGCATGGGCCATAGGTAGGGACGCTGAATACTGGGAGAATCCAGAGGAGTTAGATCCCAAGAGATTCTTGAACTCAGATATTGATTTTAGGGGCCAGCACTTCGAGCTGATTCCTTTTGGAGCGGGCAGGAGAAGTTGTCCTGCTATAAGCTTCGGTTTGGCGACTGTGGAGATGGGATTGGCGCAGCTTGTCCATGAATTTGATCGGGAGCTGCCGCATCAGGTTAAGCCTCATAATCTTGACATGGCCGAGGTTTTTGGCATCACCATGCACCGGAAATCGCCTCTCGTCGTTGTCGCCAAGCACCATTTTTTTATTTCTAAAACTCAAAATTAGTACTCGATTTGACACCGTGCGAGTTTACGAATGTGAATAAAGTAAGTGACAAGAGTTAGTGAAGTGCGTGTCCACTTTTATATCGAATATTAGTTATTAGTTTTATATTAAATTGTGATTGTAATGATTTAGTGGAGAGTGAGACCCATTAATCCAAAATGAAAAAATGAGACATTATTTAGTGGAGGGAAGAAGTAGAAATAATGTTGTAATGATCTAACTATTATTTGTGTTAGATAAAATAGAGTAAGCAAATAGTACATGAGTTTGGTGATTTGCTGTTAGGCTGAGAGAAAAACGAGTTATATTGGGCTGAGAGAAAATTGAGTTGAATTGGGTTTTTTGCTGCTGGGCTGAGTGAAATAATTTATTTGGGCCTTTGAATGAGTCAGTTTACCCATGCCTTTATTAAAACTCTTAATTGTTAATTGTTTCACTTAGTAAAAGAATTTTGATATGAATTGAGTATATATGATTGTTCTAAATATCATTATTAATCAAATAAAATAAATAAACTTTTTAATAACTTTACTATTTTAAAATTGGAGTTTGGGATGGGGAAGAAAATAACATGTCCATAGAAATAAATTCATTTTCTGATGTAATATATATTCTCATTTGGATATTAATGACACGATGACATTTTGAACATGTCCAAGTGGAGAAATGATAATTTTAATCTAATGCAATATTTACAAACGTTTATCAAATATCATTTAATTTCGTATGAATTATATCATTTGCAACTTGACCCATATATCATAAAAATTCAATAATTAATGTTTTAGTAAAGTTACGGATCTTACATCTTACTCCCTCCGTCCCATAAAAATATATGCACTTTCTATTTTTCAAAAGTTATGTCAATTAAATAATGTAAGTCTCACTATCCACTAACTCTACTTTAACTACTATTCTCTTATTCTCTCTTACTTTTACCATACCATTCTCTTTCTATCTCTTAATTTACCAATTTTGTCTTAATTCTCCTGTCATATCCATTGTCCATATTTTATGCGACGGAGGGAGTTTAATTTAATAAACCAAAAAGCGGAAAAAAAGTTAGAGATAAACACCTTGTATTTAAACTAATTAATATTCTTACTAAGAGGATTAAAGTTATTGGCCGCTACATAAAATGATCCAAAATATCACATGTAGTGATGTAGCATTGTTTTAATACGAGTCTTTTGGTAAATTAATCATATTTAGGTTTGGTAAATTAACCATGTTTCATTCAGACATGATAATAGTAAGATAACAGAAAATTAACTTATCTTAAAATCTTGTGTGATGCAAAAAGTATTTTATAAGATTAAATTGTATATATATGGACAAATATATCCTTCTTTTAAATCTTTGTTGGCCATAATAAGTTAATAACCTTATTAAACTTAAATCCATTCTTAAAGTAATTTATTGATTTAAATAGAGATAATATATCCTTCTTTTAAATCTTTGTTGGCCATAATAAGTTAATAACCTTATTAAACTTAAATCCATTCTTAAAGTAATTTATTGATTTAAATAGAGATTGATAGTCGCTAAAATTCTCATTTGTAATGTTTCGTTGTCAGGATTTTGCCTTGAAAAGTAATCTGATTCCTTAATTTTAAATTTTTATGTTTATTTTGATTATTAATAAAATTGGAAAATTAATAAAAATCCTAAAACCAAGAAAAGTAATACTACAACTTTTCCCAGATTTTGAATCCTAACTTTTCATAGATATTATTTTTCCTAGTTTTAGGATTCCTACATTTTAGGTATTTAATGGAGTGAGTATAATTTTATACAACTATTATTACCATGAAACTTTCTAAAATTTTGTGTTTTTCCTACGAACTTTGAAGTTGACATATAATATCACGAATTTTAATAATTATTCAATTTTTCTCACCAGCAACAAAATCCAATAACATTTTATTTTGTCAAATTATATAAAATATAGATAAAATAATAACAAAAAATATTATAGATATATAAAATAAATGAGAAACGAGAAGAAGAGGGTAACTTAGTGTATATCTTGGTCCAGTTTTCAAAACAGATAGCTTAACCCAAAAAAATTAAGTTAATTTTTCATTATGTAACATAGGCTTCAGTATGCTTCTCTAGGCCAAACAATAGCACAGGGCTCATTTCTAGTACTCATTATGCACCAAACAAGTGAAGTGAATAAGAGCTTATAAGGACTCTTTATCTTAATGTAACATAGCCACCAAATAGATTCATAGTATAAATAAATGTCAATCACACATTCAATCCCCTTGATAATACACACATTTCCCTAACAAAATGAATTCTTTAAACTAATAGTACTACTTACTATGAAAATTCCGCAATGATTATCCATTGAGCACAGCTTGAGCAAAACCGACTTTTATTTACTCCTCATTACTCAATAATCTTCAAGTAGTAGATGATTACGTAGGAAGACTTAATTACAAATAAGATTTCTACCCAAAAGAATAAAGTAAAACTGAGATATATATCAAACTAGTATTTACACCCGTGCTATGCACGGGGCATATAATTTTTAAATAATGAATGTAAATTTTAATGAAATATAGAAACTAAGAATTAAAAACAATATAAAGATTTATAAAAACATAATGTGATTATAAATAAAACATTTATACTAAATGAAGAATTTACTCATCAACTATAAATGAAATATTTCATATTCGGCAATCAATTTTATACAATTTTAATTTATAATATAAGTGGAGTAAAATAAACGACAAATAAGAGATGTATGACTAATGATCAAAGAGTATGAGTTAGTTAGAATAAGATACACAAATAAAGAACATGTTATTTGAGTAGAGATTAAAGAGAAAAATTAGAAAACAACAACAAACCAACCAATAGTTCATAAGTTTTGAAAAATTTCTTTGTAAACAACATTAACAGTAGCATCGCTTCTATTATCATCTTCATCTCCACAAACTAAAATCTTGAGACCTCTACGACTCGTAACTCTAGATATAGCAACATACATCTTTCCATGACTGAAGACTGGTTTTCGTAAAAATAATCCAACATGAGACAGAGATTGACCTTGACTTTTGTTAATGGTCATTGCATACGACACATCCAAAGGAAATTGTCGTCGTTGGAATTTGAATGGCAACCTTGGATCAGATGGTATTAAAGACGGGGAATCAAAACTTTATGACCAACATTATGCCACCCAATACTTGTCCCTCAAAAACATAATCACCCAAACGCGTAATTATCAGTCTGGTGCCATTACACAATCCATTCGAGTGATCTATATTCCTTAACAACATCACAAGAGTACCAACTTTCAACAACAATTCATGATTAGGTGCACCTGAACACTTCAACTTATTCAAAAATTCAACAGAATGTATCTCAGCTAAGCCATTTGATGTCAAATCTGAGTTTGAGATACTATCAGAACTCAAATAAACTCGACCCTGACACTGATCCACCGACATCATGAATTGGTTAACCTCATCAACAACCTCTAAAGTATGAGCAAGTATGGCACGATCATGCAAACAATTACTCAAAAGCCCATGTTTTAAAATTGAATAATAAAATAACAAATGGATCGTTTTTTGTAATAGTTTTTTCTCACAGCCCAACTCAATTATAAACAGAAGCCCAGACAAAAGAATAAATTGAGAAGCCCAACTTCTCATTTTAATAATACTAATTATAGGCCCATACGATATTTCAAACAAACTTACATAACTTATCAAACTAAATAAATTATTAAGCATAATTAATAAAACTTAGTGTTTAATACGATACTATATAAAAAATATAGGAGTATATAGATCTTTGTCACATTGTATGCGCGCCGCATCAGACGGGAACCCTAATTTCAACCACCTTCTCCACGCCTCCATCGACGAAAAATGGCCCGTTCTCAGGCGGTGGACGACACAAGGACTCCACTGAACCACAAATCGGCGAAAACTCTATGCGACGAAACCCAAATTCCTCTACCTTCTAGCCACCTCCTCCGTCGTAAATGGAGAAACAGAGGAGGAGGACGGTGCCTACACTCCATTAAACACCAAATCGGTGACGGCTTCACACCGATTGCAGTTTGAATTTCCTTCACAATCCGAAGTCATCGAAGGTTTTCTTCGAAACCTTACCACGTCGGCAGCAAAAAAACCTCTCTGAAACCAGGAAAAAGGTAAACAATTGTTCACTCTGGAATTATAAGTTTTAGTTTTTAATTGCATGTTTAGTTATTCAATTAATTTCAATATAAAAATGTTTGCTAGGAATAGATCTCATAATATTGTAGCAGCTATGATTCTCTGCCACACACTTCAAAATCGTGATAACAATGGGAAAGCATAACAAAATCAAAGCCGACAAATCCAGAAAAAGGTAAACCCTAGAGCCATTTTTTATCAGATTAATTTTATGCTCATATTAGGAACACTAATTGCATTTAAATTTAGGTACTTATGTCACATAAACAATTTCTTCACATTTTAATTGTTATTTGTGGATTAAATAGATGTCATGGAACTTTATATTGGTTGACATTTTACTTGTCAGAAAACCAAGGTCTTTATCAATACTAACATTATTTTTCATACATTACTTTGCAAGTGATAGCAAATGAGGATATGCAAAAAATAAACAAATGACAAAGGCTTGAGCAATTACTGACATGAACTTGAAGGTCTAGACAAAGAGTTGTGATATGAATAGATCTTCAAAATTGGTTGCTTCTTTTACTTTTTCATTGTTAAAGAATAAAATATGTAAATGTTTAACTGGAGAGGCCATTTTCTGTGTAATATTATTAGGGAATGTTCTTTGGATTCTTGTCCCCTGTAAAACAAAATACATTAATAATTTATTCAACTTAGTTTAAAATAAAAGCACAGTTGTTTGGTAGAATAAAGAACATACTACCTTAATATCATGCAAAACACACTCTTGAGGGGTATTATTTTTATCTTTATATTTCTAAATAAAAGAAAATAATCTTAAAACTTTTTGCAGGTGATGATGTACATGGATTGTAAAAAGAAGTGGCAGGAAAAGAACCAAGAATGCATATAAACTGTAAAATAAGGTAAATGACATTAAACAGTAGCTAATGCTACTAATTTAAAATAATCAGAAACATAGTAAATTTAGAAACATAAAAAAATAATATAACAACAAACTGATTGCAGGGACTGATCTACAAAAATATCAATCAAAGGAAGCATGACTTGAAAAAAGATGACATGAGCATGGAGGCAATGGCAGATTCAAGGTAAGAAAACTACATTGTAAAATGAGTTTTTACATATGCAAAATATTTAGCACTATTAGTAAACATTGTGAAATTAGGATAACATAAACATGGACTTAATGACAAATTCAACTTAGATAACTGCATAATCATGTAGCTGAGAATTTACAGGAGATAACACAAACATGGACTGAATGATGCTTGGATTCTTGTCCCCTGTAACACAAAAGACATTAATAATTAGTTCCATTTAGTTTACAATAGAAGCATAATTGTTTGGTAGAAAAAAGATCATACCACATTATCAAGCAAAACACACTCTAGGCTGTTATCATTTTTATCCTCTGGAACCCCTTCATACCTACAGACACATCTTACTTTAATGGTGGATGTAGTGATTGCCTTGGAAAGATTGTTTAAGCAGGTTACAAAAGGAGACATTACTTCACAATCTATTCAATCAGATGGAAATCATATAATGTCAGAAGATGAATTGTAATAGTAAATATATGAATTGTAACAGTAAATAAAGTCCATTTTTGTGCAGGAATTATGCTACTGAGAGGGACATAAAAAAGGAAGAAAAGGAAAGTCAAGAAGATGTGGTAACAATAGGAAAACAGCCAATATTACAGAAATGACAAAATGGTAAGAAAAACACATTCTATCATTTCTTCCTAGCTGAGTATTTACAGGAGCTATATATCATAAACTAACTTCTATACAGATAAGTGCATTTCAGAAATAGGAAGAAATATGTAAAGAAGATTGAATCAAGGGGAATGCAGATAAGAACTTGAAAAGAAACTCCACCAAGTTTGTGTGCTGATTCGGTTAAGTGTTTTCAGTTGTGAGGGGTTGGTGAGTGATTGTAGAAGCAGTTAGGAAAGGGTATTTATAGGGTAAAAAATGGCCAGCATGCTCTTAAAAAAGTCATTTAGGTTCCCAAAGAAACATAATAATTAGAAAGGCCTTCCAAATGACAAAATTAATATAGTCTGACATAAAAATCTATTAATAAATAAGTCTTTTCATTATACTTCTTTTAACTACATATACTTAAATATTAATCACACAGTACTAATCTGTCATTCAAAGAGAATCAGTGGCAAGACACTAATTCAATTTCACTTACTTGAGCAAAAAGTAGATTAGGTGTTTCAATACTATTATTAAATAAGATTCAATTTATAATCAGTAGTATTAGATTTGACTGTGAAGCAAAATACCCTCAGAAAATTATCAGTAGTATTAGATTTGATTGTGAAGCAAAATACCCTCAGAAAATAGCATTAAGACATAGAAAAGATTGAGAGGTTGTATTTTTTTAAACGGCTAGAAATCTACTATGTTCGAAATAAATTTCATGTATACATTAATATTCACTGATTTGGCCTTCTGTATACATTAATATCTCATTTATTGTAGTCTGTAGTATTTAAAGGACACTCTTTGATAGGAATATCAAAAGGAATAAATGAAAACCTAGAGAGATAGCAACCGCGTCTATCATTGAAGGAAATAGAGAGAGAAATAAAACTTGCTCTCTCAATAAAAGAGAAGGAGAAAGACACAGATCTGGAGCAGCAAACTCTCACATTGGAGGAAAAGGAGAGAGACACAAATGTGGTGACTGCTGGTGTCTAAACAATGATTACAAAAAAGCACAGGTGTGATCCACGTATGAACACCTATGGAACTCTAGCATGAAACAAACCGTAGGAAGAGAGGAGTTATACAAAAGGTAATAGTACATATTTATTCAGCTTCCTCAAATATTTTTCTGCCCAAATCAACAGAGATTGAGTATTTAAATATGAATCTGATTAAGTGAGTCATTATAGCAGAAAAATAAATATGAATAATTGGAGCTTATTGCAATGTTTTACATGTTTGAGTTTAGATTATATAAATTTCCATATATATGGTTGCTTGAGGTTAAAAAAACAACTCAAACCCTAATGAAATATTAGCCGCCTTTCACTATGCAGGAAAAAGGAAAAGCATGCATGACATGTCAGACTTGGGGGGCTCAAAGCTATTCTATATCATCATCACATAACGGAATAGGTATGAAATTCTTTTCTTTTAATACATCATAACTAAATGAGACTCAGTTATAGTTTTTGCATCTCAATCTAATGGGTACAGATTAATTACTATACCTAGTCAGAATTATATCATCCATGTTTAAATTTTTTTCGGAATATAGCTAAAGTATGCTTCTTTTAACTACATATACTTAAATATTAAACACATAATACTACATCTTGCAATTAGCACACTACAACTAAGATTACTTTTATTAATCAGCCATTTAGATAGAATCAGTAGCAAGTTACTAATTCAATCACTTTCCTGATCATAAAGTAGATTAGGTATTCAATCCAATTAGTAAATAACATTAAGACTTAGAAAAGATTGAGAGGTTGTATTTTTTTAAATTGCCAGAAATTTCATAATAGTTCGAAATAAATTTCATGTACTAATCATTATAGTGACATTATAATCTTTCATACACTAATTGCTTAATGCTTTGCAGGTAATATTACTGAATTTAATGGTGTTTCTACATTTTTCCATTTTATTTAAAGAAATGACTTACATGGATTACTAATATATGCTGCATTTATTATCAGGGACAAATGGATCAATATGAGCTTTGGAAATATGGGAAAAATATATTGGTAATAGAATAGTATAAAATTACTACAACCTATGTCGATCCTACAAAAAGGGTTGTAATCTATCCCCCCCTCTCTCTATATATATATATCTCCATCTCTCTCTCTATCTCGGTCTCTCTCTATATCTATCTTGCTAATTTTTCATGTTCTATAATTCTGATTTTATTATCTAAGTTACTTATTTTTAATGCTGTAAAATTGTCATTTAATTCTATGATGCTTATATCACAAGTTCTTCTTGGTATTTTTTAGTATTTTTAAAGTGCAGGTATTAATTGAATTAAAAACAAATTTAAAATTCTGAAAATGAGTTAATTTTACAAAACCTATGCAAGCCTAAGTACCAGTGCCATGCTCCCAAAAATAAAAGGCTTTCACAATATCCCATGCCATGCTTTGTCTTAATTTTCGTGCAGAGTAATTTTTTATTGAGTGAACAATTATCAACAGTTTTCCCGCCAAAAAGGATAGAATTGGTATTTCTAAAAAGTTTTACAAAACTGTCACTTTATATAATGATAGATGATAGATTTGTAATCTTTCACTTGTCGACTCCATGATTAATTTACAGCTAGTTGTATTAGTTGATGCACAAGTATTAAAATACAAAAGGCCAATAGTTGACAAACCTCGATCTGACGTGGCATACCTCTGTTATAGTCAACGCTATTGCCGCTTTTTTAACCGTTAGATTTTGTTTTTGTTGGAAATATTAAGTTGGGGTCTCAAGGAGTGTTGGAAATAATAAAGTTGGAGTATCAAGATTATTGGAAAGAGACATCTTATAAGTTCAAGGAATATAACATTAATTCTGTTATAATTCCAAGTGTATAGTACCTAGGAGTATTTATTTCTCTAGCATTATAAATAGGACGATCAAGTGTATTACAAATCATCTCAATGCAATACAATTCCTAGTTTTATCATGGTATCAAAAGCAGAAACGGTTCTGTGGTTCAATCGAACTCAGAATTAAAATTCATCATTGTTCAAACCCTTCCCAAACCTTTCGACTAAGATCCGGCAGAAATCCAAAAACAACCAACCCCGAACCTTGGCTACAGATCCAGCAGAAATCTCTCAAACCTACACCCAAAAACAGCCAAAATCAAGTGAGTATCAATCAACATGACAAACACCTTTGAAAACGTCTCAACTAGATTCATGTTTTTTTTTCCTCAAACATCATCATGGCGGGGGGTTAAGGCGGACCCACAACCTGTATATATCAAAAATCACCAAAAGAACATACATCAGTCAAGCCCAAAGGTGACTCGGTCCGCACGAGAGATACAAATCACAAGAGATAACAAAGCTACTATGGTATCCCCACAGACCGGGTACTAACCATCTAACTAAAGAGAGAACAAACATAGCAGAGCTATACATCAAAATAATAACAAGGATGATGGCCAGAAGTTGGCCAAATCCAAAGGAAAACAAAAAACCATAAATCAAAGCCACGAACCATGTGAAGTAGTCATCCATCTCGATATCTGAATCGGAAATTCGGATAGCCCAACTGGTCCATCCTGACGAGCGACTTCAAATACCGAGGCGCTGAATCCGCATCAAAGAAGGTGATGGCAGGGGTCTGGACCCCCTACCTGCCAAAAAATCGGCTGGACGGTTGCCCTCTCGATAGATGTGAGAGAACATAAACTGCATCTGTGCGAGCAGTGTGCGAATGCGAGCCATGTGATGTCTCACATCCGCTGCTCCTCCGCGTCCTGAAGTGAACACCGCAACCACTGCTGCCGCATCCATCTCGACCCAAACTTGCGATGAGAACTGCATAGCCAAAGTCAGCCCGTGAAGAAGAGCTAAGAGCTCCGCCTCAAAGGCCGACCCGGCTACGGGGGGCGTGCAAAAGCCCCCCAGGAGGGAACCGTCTGAGCCACGAACCACTCCCCCACCGCCTGCCTGTCCCGTCGAGCTAGTAAAGGCCCCGTCGGTGTTCAGCTTCACCCAAGGATCGTCGGGTGGATGCCAAAGCACTTGCAGGGACCTCAGAACTCGCCGGCGAGGAGGAATCGAAGGCATGAAGTCGACAGCCGGAGAGCAACCGCGCCAATGAATGGGGACTAGCACGCCCGCCGCCACCAACATCCGTAAATGCCGAACAACCTGCCAAATAACATGAGAAGAACGAAAAGAAATTCCACGGTGCTTGCAGCTATTCCTTTCCATCCAAATAAACCAGTATACCAAACAGGGAATAATGAAGCTGATGTGCAAGGCGGCGGCCCTGTGAGAGGATCTCCACCAAAAACCTAATCTATGTGCAATATCAGTGCACGTGTGAATGTGTGTGCTGATGAAGACAGAGATAGTCGGGGTCAGCCCAGCATTCCAAACCATGCGAAGTCCGAAATGTCTAGGGGACCGTGTCCGGATGAGCTCCCAAGCTGAGGCTGTCAAGAACTCGCCATCGCCAGTGAGGCTCCATCCCATCAAATCCCGCCTGCCCACCTCAACTGGATTCAAGTTCGATGGGAGAAACTTCCCTGTTTGGGCAAGAATAATGCGAGTCAACGTTGGCAGTCGAGGAAAACTCCATCTTCTTGAATGAGATTGATAAGGCTAATTTCATGCATTGGTTAAGGGTTAAATTCACACGTTTGTGGGGTCTAACACATGTTTTAAGCCAGGTATGTAGAAGGTTTTCGCCAGATCCAGGAAAAGAGAAGGACATTTGCATGGTCCAAGGAACTGGCGGATAAGTGAGCAATTTGAAGAAAAATTGCAAGACGGATGAAATCAAGATGCTGAAGGGTAGAATGGAGATTTCTACGAAGGCTTCTAGAAGATTATGTCCGCACCTATATAAGGGAGAAAGCATGCAATCTGGAGGATCGGCTGGGTGGAGACCTTATTAACAGATCGTAGCTCATAGCTCACTCACTTCTACACACTTGGGTATTCATGAGGGAATCGTAGGGTAGTTCTGGGTTATAGTCTGCTAGACAGTAGTTGGGTAACACCGTCCTCAAGGAGGGCGAAGATACAATTTAAACGCTTTCATTTTTAGTTTCCTGTCATGGATTTCGCCGAGCTTCGCCGTTCGAAGTTCGGCCCTGTTTGCGGTTGAATTGCTTTTGGTTATTAAATTTCTATTTTCCGTAATTTCTCTACTTATGTCAATTTCGATTATGGATGTTTATTATTCTGAGTTTGTTGTGATTGCTGAGTTGGATGTTTGAACTTCGTATTGGTTGCTGAGTTTGGGTGAAATCGTTGGAATCTGGTGTTGATCGGAGTAGATCTTGTTGAATCGGGAACTATGGAGCTGATTTTGGTTGTTGTTGGGTTCGGACTGCTTGGATCCGGAGTGGATTGAGCATCCGACGTTGGATCTGAAACAGAGTGATCGATATTTATGCCTAGCTTTCGTGCTTTCATTTCATTCCGTCTAGTATTTGTAGATCTGTTTTATTTCCGGTTGTTTGCAAGTTTCCAACGTCTGAATTTCTATATTCTGTTTGAATCTAGATATGTGCTCTGTTTTCTTCATGTTCGAGTTTGATTCAGCTCCTAAGACACATGCCGATGTTAGTTAAATGCTTTGTTAGTTAGTTGCAGCTTTAATTTCGTACGTTCTGTTTCTGGAATATGGTCCTCACTGTTTACCTGCTTTCTGTTTAGAGATATTAGGAAGTCGTTTGCTCGGTCTAGTAAGCTAGTTAGTTATTTTGTTGCCACAAGGTTGTTCGATGTCAGCATGATGTTTACAGTTTCCTAGGTCTAGAGGTTAATTTCGTGCCTAAGTCTAGTGGTAGTTAAACCTCAACCCAAATTTACGTGGCAGCAGCCGTTTTCTAATCCAAAGTTCCTTAGATGCTCTCCTATGTATCCATCTTCGTGGGATCGACCCCTACTTCTCTATACTAGTCTATAGTATAACGGGTTGAGGGATCTTTGAACGCGAGAAGTGTGTGTCCAACGACTGAGCCTTCTATATTCTCTTGAGTTCCTAGACCAAGTGATCTAGTGGATTCATTGGATTTAGTGGGCTCGACCTAGAACAATAGAACACGAACACATGTCTATAGCCTTCCGCGCGCTTCAGAGATGAAGATCCTCCAAAAGTCGACGACCCAAAGTTCAAAACATGGCAGGAGGCAGATTTCACAGTGTTCTCATGGTTGATCCAGAATATGGATAAAAAATTGGTGATTCAATTCGCTCAACACCAGACAGAGAATGAGATGTGGAAAAGCCTCAACACTACATTTGGAGTCAAGGCTGACCCTGTGCAGGTGTACGACCTCGAGATCAAGACAAACAAATTAGTTCAAGGAAATGAATCCCTCGAAAGCTACTGGAGCAATTTACAAAATCTGCGGGTGAACACGGATGCTCGAAAACCTTGCCCGTATGATTGTTGCGACAAAGGTATCAACATTTACAGAAAGGAACAAGAAATTAAACGGCTTTACCAATTTCTTGCCGGATTGGATGAAAAATATGACAACCTCAGAAGAGAAATATTGAAGGATGAACCAAACGCTGAAACTGCCTTCGGCCTCATCAAACAAGAAGAAGCTCGGGCCGGAGTCTGGAAACCATCAGAGAGTACCACCAACGTCAACGCCGACATAGGCGCCGGCTTCGGTGCTCGTCAGGGAGCCCCACCGCCCCAGTTCGGCGGTCAGAACAGAGCACCACAGCCACCGCCGCCCCATCGAGGACCACCTTCACCACCACAATCACGCAACAATTCCTCAAATCGGAGAGGCATCGACAAATCAAAATTGTATTGTACCCATTGTGGGATGACAAAGCATACCAAAGAAACTTGCTTCAAATTGGTGGGATTTCCAGAATGGTGGGAGGATGGACACAAACTGAACCAGAATTCAACCGGCAAGGGAATAATGGCGGTGGGGAGAGAAGAAGGCGCCGGCTTTGTCTCTCCGACGGGCAGCCAAGGGGCTACCCATGCCGAAAACAATGGCGGCGAACCGATGGAAATCTCGACCGGCGGCGGATGGTGGGGTGCGAACAGAGGAGGAATCAACCGAGAAGCGGAGGCGGCGGGAGGCTCTGCCTCGTTTACAAAGGCAATTGAAGGTAAAGGGTTTGACGTTGCCCTCAAACCCTTCCACTTTTCTTTTTTATGAATGAAGTCGCGGAGTTTAGAGTAGCGTGTGTTTATATGTTGTGAGGTCAAGACACCAAGTCCTATGAATCCACTAGATCACTTGGTCTAGGAACTCAATGTAACTCAGAATACTCTGTCGTTGTACACACAAAACTCCCCTTCAAAGATCCCTCAACCCGAATACTATAAATTAGTATAGAGAAGCAAGGGTCGATCCCACGAAGATGGACACGTAAGAGAGCATTTAGAGACTCTTGACTAAGCGGCTGCTGCCACGCAAACAGGGTTGAGGTATACTACTAGACTTCGGTATATTAAGCTTACTTCCTAGACCGTGTAAACGACTACCTAATTTAGCTAGACAGGAAACAACTAACAGTGGGGACCATGACCTAGAAAAAGCAAGTACGGCAGAAAAGCTGCAAATAACTAAATGAGCATTCAACTCACAACGGCATGCATTTCTTCAACGGAATTAAACACGAAGATGAAGGAAACAGAGCACATTCCCAGATTCAAACAGAATGTAAAAGTTTGGTCGTCGGAAACTTACGATAAACCGGAAATAACTCAGATCTACATATACTAGACGAAGCGAAATGAAAACACGAAGACTAGGCATCAAAATAAACCAACTCTGCTCAGATCTCACGTCGAACGCTTAATCCACTCCGGATCCAAGCAATCCGAAACCAACCATAACTCGATTCGTCTCCATAACTTCTGATTTAACAGATCTACTCCGATCAACTCCGAATTTAAACGTTTCCATAATCAATCTACAAACCAAATTCAAACCTCCGATTCATTCACCAACAAACTCCGATCACTCCGATCCAGCCATTACTCTGCACAGATTTAGTAAACAATTGCGAAACGCATCCAAAACAAGTAAGCTAGCTCAAACTCCAGAAAATCACAACAGCAAAATCTGACATCGACATAACAGAAAATTAAACTTGCATAAAAACACAGAATAGTCGACAAAACAGAGTGCCGAGCTTCGAGCAGCGAAGCTCGGTGAAATCCACAAAATACGAGCAAAATAAACGGAACTTGTTTCTTCTCCCTCAACAGGACGGTGTTACAACCCAACTTGAAAATACGAGAAAGTGGAAAATGAACCCAAGCGCGAAACCCCCTGAATTTCTCTCTAAGAACCCAAGTGTATAGAAAAGTGAACTAGCTGCAGACTGTTAGTGAGGTCTCCACCTGAGGAGATCCCTCCAGAATGCATGCATCCTTCCTTTTATAGACACGGACATAATCTTCTAGAACCTTCGTAGAAATCTCCATTCTACCCTTCAGTTCTGAGATTTACTCCGTCTTGCAATTTCTTTCACAATGTTCACTTATTCGCCAGTTTCCTCGGGCGTGTGATTGTCTCCTTCTTTTCCTGGACCTGGCGAATTTCTTCTATACACCTGGCTTCAGACATGTGTTAGACCCAGCAAATTCACAAATTTATCCCCTAGACCTATGCATGAAATTAGCCTTATCAATGAACCTGCCCCCACCCTCTTACATGACAACCCCCATATTTATCAAAAATCTTATGTTGACCCCAACACTAGCATTAAATACCATAGTAGCCCAATCTCAATCCAAAATCGTTTTTCCGTATTAAGAGATACCCCAGAAATTTCCATTGCATGTCAAGTCACAAAAATAGATGGAAAAAATGAAAATGGGTGGATTTTTTATTGTGGGGCAACAGACACAATGTCATATGATAGGTCTGACTTTGGAGAGTTGACTAAATCAAAAAGAACTTATATTGAAACAGCCAGCGGGGAATTTGTTTCTGTTGAGGGGTCGGGAACCATTCAAATATCACCATCGTTGAGAATCCCTAATTGTCTCTTTGTGCCAGCTTTGTCTCAGAAATTGTTATCTGTCAGTCATGTTACACGAGAACTCAATTGCACCCTTCTAATAAATCCAAAATTTTGTTGTCTACAGGATATCCGAATGGGGAGGACTATTGGGCGTGGCACTGAGCATCATGGGTTATACTATGTGGATGAGACGGTTCAAACTGGCAAAGGAATGTTGGCTCATGGAAATTCAGAACGAGAAGCTTGGTTATGGCATAGGCGGTTAGGGCATCCGTCTACTAGTTATTTAAGTATTATTTTTCCGCATCTAGATTTGAGTTCTGTTTTGTACTGTCAAACTTGTGTTTTGGCTAAAAGCCATCGAAAAACTTTCAGACCCCAAAACACTAGAGTTGATAATGTTTTTTCCTTAATTCATTCTGATGTGTGGGGCCCATCTCTAGTTATGGGGGGAAATGGTTTTCGATATTTTGTTTTATTTATTGATGATTGCACTCGCATGACATGGGTGTATTTTCTCAAAAATAAATCAGATGTTTTTCCAAATTTTCAGACTTTTACACCATGATCCTTACCCAATTTCAAACAAAAATTAGAATCCTTATGTCTGACAATGGGGGGAATATGTTAATACTCGGATGAAAGAATTTTGCACCAATAATGGCCTCATCCATCAAACCTCATGTGCCTACACCTCCGAACAGAATGGAGTTGCCGAAAGGAGAAACCGTATAATTCTTGAAATGACCTGAGCCATCATCCTAGATTCAAAAGTACCAAATTTTTTTCTGGCCTGAAGCCGTGGCTACATCAGTTTACACCCTCAATCGTCTCCCCACCAAAGCCCTTGGCCTTAAAAATCCTATCCATATGTTATCCAGCATGACTACAATTCCTCCTGCCTTATCCCGCAAACCTCATATTTTTGGGTGTTCGGTGTTTGTTCATATTCCAAAACATGAGCAAACAAAACTATCCCCGTGTGCAACCAAATGTGTTTTTATTGGGTATGGTGTCAATCAGAAGGGGTACACGTGTTATGATCCAAAAACTCGTCAAGTGATTACCACAATGAACTACACCTTCTTAGAATCTAAGTTTTTCTATAACACTCAACTTACCAGTCAGGGGGAGAGGGAAATTACTAGTGTTGACTCGATAAGTTGGCTACTTATGTCGAATAACCATAATCCCACTGAAGGTCCACCAGAGCCAAATAATACTGTCGATGAACTTGTCTTAAACACATCTCAACCTGTGGTTCATGGTGGCGCTCCAATACCGCCCCCTCCGATATCTGAGGTAAACAATCATGTTGAAAACTTTGTTACTACTACTGCTGACCCTGTCATTACAGAAGAAAGAATGGAGGAAGTCATAGACGAAGATACAGGGCAGTATATCTTACCACCCCGAAATAACCGTGGTGTTCCTCCCAAACGATACTCACCGGAGAGACCAAGTAAACAAGCAAAATATCCAGTAGGGAGTGTGGCAAAGGCAAATATGACAAGACTGGCAAGAGCTTTTGAGGCAACCCTATATGGAGAAGAAGAAATCCCACAAACTGTGAAAGAAGCCCTGAAGATCAAACACTGGAGAGAAAAAATGATGGTAGAGTTGACAGCTCTAGAAAGAAATAAGACATGGAAAAAGTGTCGGCTACCAAAAGGGAAGCGAATTGTGGGGTGCAGATGGGTCTTCACCATCAAACGAAGACCCGATGGAACCATCGAGAGGTACAAGGCTCGGCTCGTGGCTAAAGGCTACACTCAAACCTATGGAGTTGATTACTCCGAAACTTTCTCGCCAGTGGCAAAGATGAATACTGTTCGAGTTCTGCCTTCTATAGCGGCAAACAAGGATTGGCCCCTGTTCCAGTTCGATGTTACTAATGCATTCTTGCATGGTGAATTAAAAAAAGAAGTTTACATGGAAGCTCCGCCAGGTTTCGAAGATGATTTTGAAGATGGAGAGGTTTGCCAATTGAAGAAAACCTTATATGGGTTGAAACAGTCTCCAAGAGCTTGGTTCGGGAGATTTACAGAAGCCATGAAGAAGTACGATTACCTACAGAGTAATGCAGATCACACTCTATTCACGAAGAAGAGAGGAGATAAAATCACGTGCCTGATAATCTACGTTGATGATATGATTATCACAGGAGACGATTGTGAAGAGATAGAGCAACTTAAGAAGAATTTGGCAAGAGAGTTTGAAATGAAGGATTTGGGAGCACTCAAGTATTTTCTGGGAGTCGAAGTCCTAAGATCAAAGGAGGGGATCTTCATAAATCAAAAGAAGTATACATTAGATCTCCTAGTAGAAACTGGTATGATGGAATGCAAGCCGGCAGACACACCAATCGCTGTCACCATGGACTTAAAATCACGGAAGGAGCTAATTTGGCAGATAAGGAAAGGTATCAAAGACTGGTTGGAAAACTGATTTATCTTTCACATGCCAGACCTGATATAGCTTATGTTGTTAGCGTGATAAGCCAATTCATGCACCGACCTCAAGATGATCACCTTGAAGCAGCGTTGAGGGTTGTCAGATATCTCAAAGGGACTTTTGATCATGGGATAATGTTTAGACGTGGCAACCATCTTGAAATCCACGGCTATACCGACGCTGACTGGCAGGAAATCCGATTGACAGAAAATCAACTTCAGGGTACTTCATATTTGTTGGGGGGAATCTAGTCACCTGGAAAAGTAAGAAGCAAAAGGTCGTGGCATTGTCAAGTGCAGAAGCTGAATTTAGAGGAATCAGGAATGAATTAACTGAATCTTATGGCTCAGAAGATTGATGGATGAGCTTGGTCTTTTGTCATAGAAGACCTGTCAGATTTTTTGTGACAATAAAGCTGCAATCAGTATCGCAGAGAATCCAGTTCAACATGACCGAACAAAACACGTTGAGGTAGATAGACACTTCATCAAGGAGAATATTGAAGATGGAATTGTTGAGTTCCCATTTGCTAGGTCAAAAGTGTTAGTAATTCTTGTGTTCATCTAATGAGCGCAGCGGAAATTGCAGACAAGAATAACAGATCTAGATTCATAATCATATTGCAAGTTGAGCACGTAATACACAACGGAACTAAATCTTACTTGTTGCGTTGTTTTCTTCTACGATTGTGTCCTGCAAGTTGAATCCACTACTATCGAGGTCCACGTGTATTCTGATCCGATGCAGGAACAATTCCTCGGTACAATCGCTCTATAGAGAAAGCTAGGAATTCTCTACAAAGCTTTACGTATTTTCTCTCTAATGTTACGATATTTCTCATCTTCCACAATGGAGAATAAATGACCATTATATAGATGGTGAGTCACTAGGGTTCCATGATTGTTGGGCTTATGGACTATTATAATTGTAGCCCAACTATAATTATTTAATCCATATTAATCTAATCTAGCCCATATCCTTTCAATCTCCCACTTGGACTAGCATTAGATATAATACGCAGTTCCAACTTTGTACCCTTGAGCGGATCAAAATACACATATAGTGTGACCCTTTAGGCCCTCATTATCGACGACGATCTAATCGAAGTCTGCACAAAACTCCTAGACTGCGTTGGCAGCGTAGCTCGATATATGACGGACGTTTACGTGAATTCGGTAAACAAGCCTTTACACAAAGTTTATAGTAATATCCTTTCATTCACGAACCACCCGATTGAGCCTAAGATTTGTCTTGTGTCATCCAAATAGCTCAATCACTTTATCTCATCTTTATTAAATGACCCATTCGATCATATTCAATTACTTTAATTGAATATATCTTTGCATTGGCCAATGACTTAATGGTCAAGTAATATAGAGAATTTGAGTGTTCTCTCGAAATTCTAATCGAGGAATGAATCTCATTCTTGGCTCAACTACCATTTCCATTTATCTTATGCTGTACCCAACACAAGTCCGTGTCTTAATCCTCCGAGGGGAGGCAAAGCGTTGTACAAGGTCAAAGCACATCACTCAACAAACAAAATGTGTAATGACCTCAGATCCAAGGACTATTACATACTTCATGTACTAATAAACTGTAGACACTCAACAAAACAGTTTAATAGTAGGGTATACCAATACTCTCCAAAGTATACCATGTGTCCATCACGAGTATCTAATATCTCATAGTTGTGAGAACAACTACATTCTCGAAGAATGTGATGCAAACCCCATGCTAACCTATAACATATCACCAATATCCCATTCTTGATGATCATTGGTTAGGGCTATTTTAGAATTATACTATATCATTAATGTCTCACACCATTAACAACAGTCATAATTCAAGGGAACAAATATTTAGAATAAAATCAAACATTTAAAACAATTATTCCAATAAGTGCACAAAACCCATATGAAATAAAATTTTCATATAATGTGATCAAGTAATATTGTCTCAACACAAAATGTTTCTAAGACATATAAAACTGTAACTCCCACTGATTCAAAGCCATCTACCAACATGCATAACACCTAAGCTCTCAAAGTGCTTGTTGTGTTTTGCTATACATAACGGTTTGGTGAAAGGATCAGCCAAGTTATCATCAGTGGGTACTCTTTCTAATTTTATGTCGCCTCTTTCAATTATTTCTCTGATCAGATGATATCTTCTGGGAACATGCTTGTTCCTGTTCGTAGCTCTGGGTTCTTTTGCTTGCGCAACAGCACCAGTGTTGTCACAATACAAAGGTATTGCACTATTGGCACTCGGAATGACACCCAGTTCTTTAACGAACTCTAACAAAGCAACAGCTTCTTTGGCAGCTTCAGATGCAGCAATATACTCGGCTTCGGTGGTGGAATCGGCAGTTGTACCTTGTTTGGAACTATTCCAACTCACTGCTCCACCATTGAGGACAAAAACATATCCAGACTGAGACTTATAGTCGTCATGGTCTGTTTGGAAACTAGCATCAGTGTACCCAGTAACTGATAACTCTGGTTGTCCACCATAGACTAAGAAATATTCTTTAGTCCTTCTAAGGTACTTAAGAATAGTCTTAACAGTTTTCCAATGTTCCTCACCGGGATTTTGCTGGAATCTGCCTGTCATGCTAAGCGCATAGGCCACATCTGGCCTAGTAGAAATCATGGCATACATAATAGATCCTATCGCCGAAGCATACGGGATCCTTTTCATGTTGTCCTTTTCTTTGTCATTAGAAGGACAATCCTTCTTTGACAATACAATGCCATGTCCCATAGGAAGAAAACCTTTCTTAGAATTCTCCATTGAGAAGCGCCTTAGCAACTTGTCTATGTAAGTGGATTGTGATAATCCCAACATCCTATTCGGTCTATCTCGATAGATCTTGATTCCAAGGATGTAGGAAGCATCACCCAGATCCTTCATCATAAAGGAACTAGACAACCATTCTTTCACGGATTGCATCATGGAACGATCGCTTCCCATAATCAAGATGTCATCAACATATATGATAAGGTATACGACGTTTCCATTTTCACGTTTACTATAAACACATGGATCCTCTTTGCTTCTGACGAAACCAAACGATTTGATTGTTCTGTCAAAACAAATATTCCAACTCCTCGAAGCTTGCTTAAGTCCATAGATGGACTTCTTTAGCTTGCACACTGCATTCGGCCTTTCTTTCGATACAAAACCTTCTGGTTGTGTCATATAGACATCGCCTTCTAATTCTCCATTGAGAAATGCGGTTTTGACATCCATTTGCCAAATGTCGAAATTGTAGTATGCAGCAATTGCAAGTAATATCCTAATGGACTTGATCTTAGCAACTGGCGAAAAGGTTTCATCATAGTCAATGCCTTCGCGCTGACTATAACCCTTTGCCACTAACCTAGCCTTGTAGGTTTGTACTTTGCCATCTGCATCTCTCTTCTTTTTGAAGATCCATTTGCAACATATGGGGTAAACCCCATCTGGCAAGTCAACTAGTTCCCAGACTAAGTTGAAGTACATCGAGTCCATTTCAGATATCAAGGCTTCAAGCCACTTCTCTCGATCGGTGTCCGACACCGCCTCGGTATAGGTCTTAGGCTCATCATCATCTAAATCAACTTCATCATCTTGGTTCTCAACCATTAGATTCAGTCTCTCAGGTGCACGACGAATCCTTCTAGGCCTATTGAGTTGGTTTTCTTCTGGCTCGGGCTGTTCATTCTGATTGTGAGTAGGCCCAGGAATATCACTATGATCTTCTTGAGGTAGAGGTGATGCAACTATTGTATCATCTTGTATTTGATGCATCTCATTGTCTTGAGGAGGTTCTTCGAGAGTCCCTCTAAGGTCTCCTCTAATAGTATTTTCCCCTCCCAATAGATCATCAAAAACTCCCACTGAGCTATTGTTCAAACCATTTGACAATACATTATCCTCATTGTTAACTTGTGGTTCTTGAATTTCTTCAAGATCTACTGTATTTTGACCTTGTTCCTTGCAGACATAACTGTCTTCAAGAAACGTCACATTCCTTGATGTTATCACCTTGCGATTTTCAGGACAGTAGAAATCGTATCCCCTAGTTTGTTTAGGATATCCCACAAAGTAACACTTCTCACTTTTAGATTCCAACTTATCAGTCATTTGTTTCTTAACAAAAGCTGGACAACCCCAGGTCCGCATATAGTTAAGACAAGGCTTTTTGTCATACCATAACTCATATGGTGTTTTCTCAACTGATTTAGATGGAACTCTATTCAGAATGTAAATAGCAGTCAATAAAGCATGACCCCAGAGAAATAGAGGAAGACTAGCTAAACTCATCATGGATCGAACCATATCTAATAATGTTCGGTTTCTCCTTTCAGATACTCCATTCATTTGTGGTGTACCAGGAGGTGTCCAGTCCGACTGAATTCCATGCGATTTCAAGTAATCAAGAAATTCTCGGCTCAAGTATTCCCCTCCTCGATCTGATCGAAGAGTTTTTATACTTTTCCCAAGTTGTTTCTCAACTTCACACTTAAACTCTATAAATTTCTCAAAGGCCTCAGATTTGTGTTTCATAAGATACACATATCCATACCTTGTCAAATCATCAGTGAAAGTAATGAAGTACGAATAACCACCTTTTGCTTGAGTTGGAAACGGTCCGCACACATCTGTGTGGATCAACTCTAGCACATCATTAGCACGCACCCCTTTCCCAGAAAGTGGCTTATTAGTCATCTTTCCTTTGAGACAGAATTCACAAGCACCATATGATTCAAAATCAAATGAATTTAGATAGTCTAACTTTCTCAATCTCGCTATCCTTTTCTCATTGATATGACCAAGTCTACAATGCCAAAGATAAGTAGCATTATCCGTATTACATAGCTTAAGTCTTTTATTTTGCACATTGAGAATATCCCGTTTGCATTCAAGCATATATAATCCATTCTCTAAAGAGGCATTTCCATAAAACAATCCATTATTAGAAAACGAGCACCTGCTGTTTGCAAAATGGAAGGAAAAACCTGCGATGTCCAACATCGGAATGGAAATAATATTCTTTGAAATAACTGGAACGAAATAACAATTATGTAAATCTAGTCTATGTCCTGAGGGAAGATCTAATCTATAAGTTCCCACGCGTTCGGCAGCAACTTTTGCTCCATTTCCAACACGTAGGTCTACTTCCCCAGGCCTCACTTTCCTGCTGTCAATTAAACCTTGCACATTATTACAAATGTGTGAACCACAAGCGGTATCCAATACCCAGGATTGTGAGTTATTCATAGACATATTTATCTCAATGACAAATATAGCTGAGCTCCCACTCATTGCACCTTGTGCCTTGAGTTTTGGGCAGTCTCTCTGCCACTCCGTGAAATTTGACCTAGTCAATTTGTTTGTTTCCATCATACACTCATAAGATAAGTTTGACATATTATCTGAACAGAAAATAAAACGAAAAGCAAATTAGAAAAGCATACAAAGATCACAATCGCATCACTAATCAAACAAGGGTTTATTGTATTGATTAGCTCCCACTAATTTTAACATATATTATGTCCCCCAAACATAAAATACGAATTTATATCTAATATAAATTTTAGTGGTCCAAGATCCAAGTCTATATTATTGCAGCCTCTGCGAGGGCTGATGACTACAATAATATCACCAGGTAGGCCTCCAAGCCAATTGTAACAACAATTTTACAATTCTTGGTTTATTAATCTAATTAATATACGTCCATAAATTATTCTGGTTGCGAGGGCTACTCAAAATAATTTAAGCAAGTCAACCCCATCACACGATGCCAACCATGCATCTATGAATGAGCCTAAACCTTGTAGATTTAGAGTAAACGCGAGGGCGTAAAACTCGTGGTCGAACTAGGAACATCAAACAATTGTGATGGACGACGCGTTTGTTTCAAAACAAGACTTATATTTTGTGGGGAAAAGTGTGATACTAGTTATGTGAATATAATATCCAATATTAAATTTCAAACAATTATTGGGCGCCGCCTACCCAGACATAGTATAACACGGACTACACATACTGGGCGCCGCCTACCCAGACAATAAAACGGTCTCTAACTACTACCCAGACAATAAAACGGTCTCTAACTACTATAGTTAAATAAATAAGCATAAAATCAAATAGCATGCTTATCACATAAGATATCAAATAATGCTCAACAAATAAAATCAAGTTTTATTCTCTAATTAAATGTGGACTTAATTATATTAATTCTAAATTAACATAATCACATATTTAATATTAATTCTAAATTAATATTAATAATATATTTAATATTAATCACAATGATTAACCTTTAAGATTGAATTAATTAAACAATTAATTAATCCACAAAAACAAATCCAATCACCGCCCAACCCTATGCCTTTTCGGGATCCGATCCGTAACCGCCTTCACGCACAGGATCGGGTTATCTGCCCGGTCACTGTGTTTTCAACCCGGTAGAAATACTTCCTCCCCACCGCCGCCGGCTGCTCCCTTAAATTCTTTATATTGCTCCCGAATTTCGTCGACGGCTTGTCCGTGTCGGTCCAGTTGTCCTTCAAGTACCCACTGCTCCACAGCGGATCTCCAGAATTATGATCTCTGTTTGTTGTTATCCGCCGGGACAGAGCAGTGTCGCAGATTTTTGTTTATGGATGCAGGTAGTCGATTTTCATAAACTTGAAACCCTTTGAAAATAGATGCCGGAAATACGATAAACTACTATATATAGTACACATCATACCTCCCACCAATGGTTTCTATTCTATACACTCTCATCAATAGCAAAAGGGGCAAAAGGCGCAGCTCAAAAGTGAAAGATTGAAATCTAATTTCCAATCTTTAAAATCTAATTTCAGTTTTGGGCGAAACTGTTAAACTATAAAATTTTGATTTCCAAAATCGCCACATATAATTAAATTACAAAACAAATTATGAATCGAGCCCCGGGCTCTGATACCACTGTTAGAAATTCTTGTATTCATCTAATGAGCGCAGCGGAAATTGCAGACAAGAATAACAGATCTAGATTCATAATCATATTGCAAGTTGAGCACGTAATACACAACGGAACTAAATCTTACTTGTTGCGTTGTTTTCTTCTACGATTGTGTCCTGCAAGTTGAATCCACTACTATCGAGGTCCACGTGTATTCTGATCCGATGCAGGAACAATTCCTCGGTACAATCGCTCTATAGAGAAAGCTAGGAATTCTCTACAAAGCTTTACGTATTTTCTCTCTAATGTTACGATATTTCTCATCTTCCACAATGGAGAATAAATGACCATTATATAGATGGTGAGTCACTAGGGTTCCATGATTGTTGGGCTTATGGACTATTATAATTGTAGCCCAACTATAATTATTTAATCCATATTAATCTAATCTAGCCCATATCCTTTCAAAAAGAACAACTTGCAGATATTCTGACAAAAGCAGTTGGAGCAAAGGATTTTTCAGAAGCTCTTAGCAAGTTAAGTATCGGAAACCCTGTTACTTAACTTGATGGGGACTGTTGGAAATAATGAGTTGGGGTCTCAAGGAGTGTTGGAAATAATAAAGTTGGAGTATCAAGACTATTGGAAAGAGACATCTTACATGTTTAAGGAATATAACATCAATTCTATTATAATTCCAAGTGTATAGTACATAGAAGTATTTATTTCTCTAGCATTATAAATAGGATGATCAAGTGTATTACAAATCATCTCATGCAATACAATTTCTAGTTTAATCAGTTTTTGTAGTAAAAATACTTAGTCATAATATAGTATACTACAGTCTACAGGACACTATAGATTTATTGACGTTTTCAACATAATTAGTTATATGTAGCTGCCTATCATCTACAATCGTAGGATAATTCACCGCGAAATTCTTTAAAACAAATAATAATTGGATTGAATAAAAAAGATAAACGGCACCGATTAAAGCGACGCCTTAATAAACAAAGGAATAATAAAGTATTAGATTGTTGAATGGTTAAGAGTTTATAAATAATTATATCTACATGTACGGTTAGAACACTGCCAAATTAAAGAGGTAGTAGATTAATAAAGGGCCAATTGCATATAAATTCATAAATTTTCAAAATAATTTAGTTTTTTTTTTATTTTAAATGTTGAATGAAAAGTCATGAATTTTAGTTGATTATGTAAATTTTCCATCCGAGCCAACCCGATAGATTTCCAACACGAACTTACCTACGTAGCGCGCAGGAAGCGTGACTTGAAAACTCCACTAATTCTGATTGTTTTCTTTTATTTTTGCAATCTCTGACCTCGAACTTATCACAAGAATACAAGTAGAACAAATAAAAACATACAAATTGAATTCAGCATATAAATCGACATAAACATACATATTGAATTCCACAAATCGAATTCAGCATAAAAGTAGCATTAATTCCACAATTGAACCCTAAATTTGTCATTTGCCAAGTCACGCCTCCGGCGCGCCACGTAGGATAAGTTTGTGTCGAAAATCTATCGGGTCGGGGTCGAATGTGAAATTTACACAATCCGATAAAATTTGTGACTTTTTATGCGACATTTAAAATTTACAAGAAAAACCAAACTATTATAAAAGTTCATGACTTTTGGTAATTTGCCCATTAATAAACTAGGAAATGTCCAGTTGAAATATAAAACAAATAATTTTGATTAGATTTTCTATAAGGTTCCTGTAGTACTCCCTATTTAGGAAATGCTAGAACTTATATTTGATCTTTTGTGCCTTGAACTACTGTTTTGTTTTGTTCCTTAAGATAGAGAATAATATAGGGTTGTTTGGAATTATCTCATTGATAAATGAAATGGGGTACTATAATATGATAAATCAAAGATGGACTCATTTTATACTTCATACTGACGTAGCATTTCTTATCAGTTATATTACAGAGAAAACAAAGAAAATTTAACCAGATAATTAAATAGGAAATAAAATAAAATCACATCCACTCTCTCTACTGCCTAAAGTTAATTAAACTAACGCTCGATGTCACTCCTGTATTATACTACTACCAATTCACTTATAAATTATTATCATTCTTGTTTTTTTATTTACCACTATCTTCACTACATGTTCTCAATTTTCTACTAGGTGTAATCCACTAAGCTAGTACTATTAGTCAATTGACTACTCATTATTTCCACTATTATCACATTTTAATCACAAACTTGGTAACCTGATGCTAATGTTCTTATTTCAATTCACAGCATCACTTGATGTAACAGAAATTTCAACAAATTTTCAAAGTTGTATATAAGGTTATCAAATAAATTTTGTTGAATAAAATATTTGTAAAATAGCTTATTCATTTCCTATAAAAAGGGTGACGAGCACTAGGAGAATTCTCATACGGGGTAGAAAAAAACCAAAGAATTATTTTCCGATTAAAAAACGATCATTTAATCAATCCAAGACGCAAGTGGTGGTTATCGAAAGGCAAAATTTTTCCCAAACCTCAAAATTACGTGAATACACTCAGATAAAATCAAAACATTCCAATTGGAATAAGTATTTTATTTTCTGAGTTAATTAAGACTCGCACCTCCTATACACGAACTCAGGGCAATTCACAACTCCTTAATAAATTAAAGTGGAAACATTTGATCAATTGAGTTATGATACATATCATCGCCTACCACTCTGCAATAGTTAAGATAATTGAAACCGGCCAAACCGCCATTTACATATTCTGTGATAGAAAGTTACAAGAATTTATGTGAAAAAAGGTTTAATTTGTCACTCCAAAAACAGCTAAGAGGTACAACTATATGCATCCAAGAACGAATTAGTATTCAATTTGTCAACTTTGAGCCAATATGAAAATGACTACAGAGGTTTACTTCCCTTCCCTTACTTCCCTTGGTCAATACTTTATATATCCCAGATTCCCAATAATAATAAGTAACAACAATATTATAGTAATAGTGATAAGAAAATTCATATATTCTTATATATACACCTCACTTAAGAAATCTACTCAAAAGTATGGATACAATTTGTTCAAATTAAGTGAAAAGTAGTACTATATACTTTCTTGTAATATTAGTATACATCTACCCCGATGTCAGAGATATATAATTTCAGAAGGCCTACCAATGTTTTATAAAATGGTACTATTAATTTCTAAAAAATGAATAACACTTACTGCCCAACAAAAATTTTGCTACTTTCAATCCCTTCTTAAAATAATTATGACTTTCCATTTAACCACACAATTTAGAATACTCACTTTTTCTTGTCAAAATCATGGAGTAAAAAAGATTTAAAAAAAATACTGTATTACGTATATTCAATTAAAGCTGACTTTTTAGAATAAGAATTGTGAGTTTTAATCATAACTATTGCCACTAATTATATACTAAAAATAATACTATTAATTTGGTAAGCCACCCAAATCCATCTAAGTATTCCATTGACTTGCTAAATTTTGCATATTTGCATTAGTATATAAGAAATGGGGATGATAAGCGATCAAAGACAGAAGAGGATAAGTGCAGAAGCAGATTATTATTGAAATCCCATTTCTCCACGTTAGATTTTTGGTAAATAATGCAAATTCTCATCAACTCCCATTATAAAACCTAATTCTCTCACATCACCAGCAGTAACACAACTCAATATACATTTCTCCTTTGATAGGCAAAGTTGAACACCTACCAAAAAAGTTCTTCAAGAATGAAGCTCATTTGGTCACCGGAGACGGCGTCGAAAGCTCTCATCGACACCGTCAAATCTGTATAAATCAAAACCCAAAAGGATCAAGATAAATATTTTCTTGGCTTATTAATCGAATTTCTTTATTGCATGCAGTGCGAGATCTTCAACGAATCAAGTGCGGCGGAGCTGGTTTCGGCGATGGCGGCGGGGTGGAACGCGCAGGTGGTGGTGGAGACGTGGCGGCGGGGCGGGGCAATCGCGGCGAGCGTCGGCCTGGCGGTGGCGGCGCGGCACAGCGGGGGGAGGCATGTATGCGTGGTGGCGGACGAGGAGTCGAGGACGGAGTACGTGAAGGCAATGAGGGAGTCCGGCCGTGCAGCGGAGGTGGTGGTGGGGCGCCCGGAGGAGGCCATGGAAGGGCTCGAAGGGATCGATTTCCTTTTGGTGGACTGGCGACGGAATGATCTCGCCAGGATTCTGAGGGCAGCCAGGTTGGGGCGGAGAGGGGCGGTTGTGGTGTGTAAGAACGTTAGCTCCGACGATTTCAGGTGGCGGCAGGGGAAGTTGAGGATCGTGCGCTCGGTGTTCTTGCCGGTGGGGAATGGATTACACATCGCACATGTCGGCGCCGCCTCTGGTCCCGCCGTGGTCACTGGCCGGAGCAGGTGGATCAAACACATTGACACCCGATCAGGAGAAGAGATGGTTTTTAGGAGATGAACTTTCAGTAGCAATCAATGTTACCTTAACTGCACCTTTTTTTCTTTTTTGGCCTTTTCTTAGCTTTTGTATAACTGTACAATTTGTATATAAGAAAGAAGAGTTGACTCTTTACAGAATCCACCACTAGTGGATCTGCTTTAGCCTGAAGACAGAGAGAGAGAAGGGGGGGGGGGGCTGAATTGAGTAAAAATAAGGTGCCAAATGCAGCCAAGTAGCAAATTGATATTAGATTAAACTATGAAACTGTATATTGGAAGGCCATTTAAGATATTTAGTAGTACTCCACAAAATAGATAAACTGCTTAGTGCTTTGTAACAATCACAGATCCGATTCATTAGTCCCAACTGTCTCGGCTTCTTCGTAGAGCTTTCTTTTGCGAGTGGGATTTCTTGGTGTCGAGTCGTTTCTGCTCCCCAATAGCAGACCTATGGAGTAAAAAAGAAACACTTAGTTAACATGATATTGCATTTTGTTGAAATTAAGCAGCAAGAGTTGCTCACAGTTTCGCTATCTTTTTTACAGTCTCTTGTGAAGGAGGTGGGGGAACATATGAAGCAGCATCGATAATAGCCTGCATCCATTCCATCCACAACTAATTAACTTTCCAGTTTCCCCACAAATCCCATACCCCAACACAAAATATCTTTTCATAATTAATCACCTGTAGTTTTGACAATGCATCTTCAATGTTGCCCCTATAAACAAACAGAATACCATGTAAACAATTGTTCTTGTTCCTTGGTACAGAAAAAGGTGTAGCAATCGAGTTTTACTTTTGAGTTCTAGTCTTTGTTGACGAAATAACAATCTCCCCGTCCTTGTTGATCCGGTTCTTCTCCTGCCACCAATATAAGTTAAGATTAAAAAAGATTATTGTCTCTAAAACAAAATATGAACCAAGAGATGATTAGAAGGATGTGCTCTGCTTGTTGTAAGCTAAATAACATTACATGTAAAATGTGGTGGATTTGAGATTTGATAGACAGGTCCATGGGTTTCTGCTGCTTATGAGATGCTGGATAGAATCACAATGCAGCAGTATATAGGTGGCAAAAGAAAAGGTAAAACCATATTGTAACATAGAGAAATTTGGTTGAACTTGATTAATGATGGCGTAAAACACAAACAAAATTGAGATTTAAAAGGAAAGATCAGATATTGCAGATGATGGCAACATGCATTTCCAATGTGAGACAAACTAGAAGCCTTCTCAATTTGATGAAGTAATAAGATGAAAAGGATATACACTATCTTATGTTTGACAACTAACAGCTTTTCTGCTTAGGATAGAAAGAAACATCTTGTTCTGTGACTTCATCTAACTAAATATAGGACGGTGCCCAAGGCTGAAAGAAATTGACGCATGTTGCATAAAACTCGAATCGTAAACCAGATATTTGATGGGACAGACTCATAATTCCACCACGACTTTCATTTGCAATCAGTACATGCATCTATAATAAAGAAAACAACAGTCATAAAAAACTTTATGGTGATAGTGCCAAGGGTGAGCTCAAAATAAGAAACTAAGAGTCTGAGACAGTGTACAACACATATGAAAGGGTGCCAAGGATTTGATGGAATAGAACATGAGGGGCAAGTAACACACATGCTTTTCAAAATCAAATAGTAATATGGTAAATAGGAACTTAGAAAGTAACACCTCACCATTTGCATTATCCTCTCCCTCACCCATTCACTCAACCAATGTGCCTTTTTTACATTAAAACGCATATCCACCTTCGTGTTTACTGCAGACATACAAACCTACTTAGCAATGCGGCCAACCAAATACGATAAAATGAGGCACCACACACCTTTGTTGACATTTTGCCCTCCAGGCCCACTACTCCTGGCATAGCTTACAGAAACATGATCTGCATACAGAAAAGAACAGTGTTGAAAATGTGCCAATATTCAGACATTCTACTCTATCATAACTCTTTTCCTAGTACAAATCTGGTAACACATAAATTTTAACAATAATTCAATTGATAAATATGTCTATCATAAAACAAACTCTACTTGCTTTATTCTGTTTCCTTATCACCATAAAAAATCAGTAACATTAGGAGCATATCCTCTCATCTTCATCATCTTAGCAAGAATTCTCAATAATGAATATATTTCCCTCTTTTGTGAATGTCTACTATCTTTGGCCATGAAAACATGCACATGGCTCCCAATCTCAATCCAGCTACATCCGGGCTGTTTGACGACACCATGCCGTCTCATCAGCTTCCGAACCCTCGTCACATCTCTCCATTTCCCAGCCTCAGCATACATGTTCGAGAGCAGAACGTAAGGCCCAGAATTTTGGGGATCAATCTCTATAAGTTTTTCAGCAACAAAATTTCCCAACTCAACGTTGTGGTGAACTTTGCAAGCTGCAAGCAAAGATCCCCACACAACGACGTCAGGAGGGATTGGCATAGAGAGTATCAAGTTCTTAGCCTCGATGAGCATACCAGCTCGACCTAGTAAATCAACCATACATGTGTAATGGTCCTTCTTAGGTTCTAGACTGTACTCCTTCCTCATTGAGTCAAAGTAGCGACGCCCTTCTTCAACTAATCCTGCATGACTACAGGCACAGAGAACCCCTATCATGGTCAAATCATCTGGGTTTTCTCCAAACTCCAGCATTTTCCTAAACAACTCAAGGGCTTCCCCCCCTTGTCCGTTTTGTGCAAATCCAACAATCATGGCATTGAATGAAACAACGTCTCTTTCAATCATGGTGTCAAACACTTTGCTCCCATCTTCAACCGACCCACATTTCATATACATGTCGATCAGAGAATTACCAACGAAAACATCCGATTCCGGGCCATGTTGGAATCGGAGTCCCTGCTTCAGGACATGGCTATGAGATTGTCTACCAAGCTTTAAGTCAGCAAGATTTGCACAAGCATTCAGTAGGTTTCCAAATGTATAGTGTGTAGGCCACATAGCTTCCCTTTTCAAGAGAAGAAACAAACGCAACGCCTCTTCATTGTCCCCATTTTGTGTGTACCCAGCAATAAGTGCATTCCATGACACAACATTCCTTTCCATCATCTTGGAAAACACACTTCTTGCAGCTTCAACACTAGCAGCTTTGGCATAACCACTAATTATTGATGTCTCGGATACCACATTTCTTATCGGCATCCGATCAAAAATCCACCGTGCTTCCTTTATCTTTCTACATTTGGCATACATATCAACTAATGCATTGGATATCACAAGATCATTGCATAACTTATCATATTTCACCACTCGTGCATGAATTTCCAGGCCCTCTTTAAGAGCAGAGAGGCTTGCACATGCACTAACAACGCTCGCTAGAGTCATCTCATCCGGCTGAACTCCACATTCCATCATCTTATGAAAAACCTCAAGTGCTTTATTCGCTGGCCCATTTTGTTCATAGCAAGTAATCATACTATTCCAAGACACAATATTCCGCTCCCCTATTCCAAGAAAAGCCTTTTCAGCACAATCCACATCCCCACACTTAGCATACATATCAACGAGTGCAGACCCCATATAAACATCAGACAAAAACCTTGACTTAGCCAGAGAGCCATGAATTTGTGTACCCACTACAACATCCCTCAGCCCGGCACAAGCACTAAGCGCGCTACCATAGCTGTACTCATTCAATACAAAGTTCTCATCGTGCATTTTTGCAAAATGCTCCACCGACCTATCAAACACCTCGTACTGAGCAAAACCAGAGATCATTAAGTTCCATGAACACTGATCCGGTTCAGGCATTGCAGTAAAAACTCTTTCAGCCTCAACAACTGAACCTGATGCCACTAATGCACCTATGATCGAGTTATAACTAAAGGCATTTCTTGTTGGCATATTACCAAACAGTTTTTGGGCATACTTGAGACAGCCACATTTCCCGTAAACATCAATGAGCCTGTTGTTGATGAAAACTTCATCACTGAACTGGGATTTGAGAACACAAGCATGAGTTGTGCGTACATCGCGTGGGGACTTGGATTTTGTGCAGGTTTCCAAGAGTTCCGCAAAAAATGAAGATGAATGAGTGAGAGAGAGTTTGTTGGCATAAACTGAACAATTTCTTCCCATTCCATTACGCGATGTATAATTAGAAGGGATTTCATCTGCAGTTTATCAAGCTGCCTTTTAATCATCACTACAAATAGTTCAGCCAATTTGTTTCAGCTTAGCCGTATCCCGTTTTTCAACAAGGCAATTACCATAAAATCATTGTTGTATTGTAAAATCTTTGTTGTATTAAATATGCACGATGCACCAGAAATCAAATTTCCGAGTAAACCACACAACACAACCTTATAAATCGACTTTGCACGATTAATTCATTAATCATTCTGATATGAAAACTTAGTGCAAACAAAAACAAACCCCAAAAGGAAAAATAAACAAGGGAGAAAACAAATCATCAAAGCGTACGTATCTGAAAACTATACCTAGAGTTATTTGAGGAATGGGCTCGGCGCCACCTCCGGCAGCTTTATACCGTTCCTCTGCTTCGTCCAAAAGTCGCTGAACCTCCACTAGCCGCGCAGGCGACTTCTTATCCTGGCCGCCGGATTTCGAAGAACTGCACCTCACGGCGCAGTAACCAGTCGGCGCTCGCCACCGCAGCAAGGTGAAGCCACCGGCCGATGGCGAGGCGCGAAAAAAACGAGCTGAGACTTGCGCATGAAGCGGAGGCCGGAAGATTGATCGAGCAAGCATCACCGCGGTAGGTGCCGCTCTCATTGCTGCCATAATCGAACTACAGATAAACACTCCTAAATTCCTAATTAGGGATTGAAGTTCTTCCCAAATCGTATATTTCCCTTTTTATGTTACTTTCCTTTCTTTCTTTTTTTTATGTGATGAGAAAATTAGTGGGTGAAATTTAACGCTGAAATGCTTTTCTACAAAATGTTACTACTAGCTCCATAGAAATAGGTTATACTAGTACTATTTTTTTTTTTGCCTGTATTCATAGAAATAGTCTATATGCATTATAACAATAATTTTTTAATTTTCTTTTAATTTATCATTACTTTATCATTCATTACATATTTTAATAATTATGCATTAAAATATGTGCTAACCACCTTGAATTGCTTATTTTTATGGGACGGAGGGTAATGTTCCTACTCCATTCAACCCAATATGTGGTTCAATTTTTCATTTTGTCCTATATTAATTATCTCACTTCAATTTTATTACTTTTAGTATTAGATTACACGTTCCACTAATTCTAATTCATTCTCACTCATATTTTATTATAAAATTAATATATAAAAGTATGACTCATTATCTACTCAATTTTTCATCTCATTTTGTATTGTATCTTTAAAAGTGAGACTCAGTATTAGGAAAGGAAAGATTAATTACTAGTACTATTTTTTTTCATTTTGTTCAAATTAATGAGTTTTATAAGTTTTTAGTACCTAAATAATTTTTAAATAATAGAGTGATATACGGGGCGGCATAATAATTTGCTAAAACTTCATAATCGTGTGATAATAATTGTTCAGCTATAAATAACATCACATTTTTTGACAAATCAGATAAAACAATTAATTAGTGTCCGACTAATTGCATTTAGCAATCTATGACTTGTAAGACTTATAAATTTATTTAATATTAATTCAATCATAATCTTAAAACAGAGGTTGCAGTGCCCATCAAAAGAAGTCCGAACAGCTCCATCCATTCATACACATGCATAATTCACAAAGAGAATTAACCCATTACAGCTACGTGCCATCAAATTCTGCCATTACAGATATGCTAAATTCAACTTATAACATCTCATATACAATACTTCTAGTACACATAAATCACTAACGTAGCTCAACTCTCAAGACCCAGAAACCTCCATCGCCCCATCTGTGTGAGAAACTGGACCGCTGAAATTAGTAGTGCTTGTTGTTTTGATGACCACTGCCAGCTCTGTGTGTTCTAACACGTGATGAGGAGCCGGATCCGTTACCAACATCAGGTTTTGCTCTTCCTGAATGCTGTGGGAGTCCTCCTGCAGCTGTTTTCGTGCTTCCTGCATTGTTCAAACTCCCAATGCTAGGAAGTGCCCAGCCCCCTCTATCACCGATTCTTGCAGACCCTGAAAACATGTCATAACTCAATAGATCTCAGCCACAGGACCAAGAAGCCAAGAACATACTCTAGAGATAAAACAGAGTCCATGGCTTAAGAAACAACACAAATGAGGGAAGGCAGAGTTGGAAATGACACATAGTTACTTCATATATAAATTTAGCTAACCACACCATAAAAATCAGTTGTCATGGCATAATGGCATTACATGCAAAAGATACACTCGCCATGCTTTATCTTTTTATTATGTCAAGATCACCTCTCTAATAACATAGTAGTACTATATATTTCATTATAATTGGTTGATACATAGTCAATTATCAGGCAAACAGGACTAGACAAAGAGTAAAAGCAAATAACATACGCATAGCATCTCGACTAGCAGATTCCTTACTCCATCCAGGGAGATGCATTTTGGCATTTCCTTTCCATGCTTCCTCAAAACGAGGTAGTTCATCTGAGCAAGAAGACATAAACACATTTGATTAGACAAAGGGGGGAAACAGAAAGGAATAAGTATCCATGTTATATAATGCTCGTGTAGTGCCTTGATTAATATTGTGCAGAGTCTGCATTGTATCCACATGTCCATCTGATTTCAGTTTCCGGGTGACAGAATGACCCTGGAGTATGATCCAAATTCAAAGAGAGATGCCAAATTAGGATATGTCCAAAAAAATCTACAGGAGTAACAGAACAGGAATAAATAGCATTGATACCTTGTCGTGGATGGCCCTTCCGACTCTATGAGTTGCTTGACGAGTTGATGAATCGGCTTCTTTGAATTCCTCATAGGTCAACTAGATTCAAAAGGTCCAAATTCATTTAAATGAGAACAACACTAGTCCAATGAACATTAAGAAGGAAGATGGGTTCAGTGTAAAGTTAAAGCTTACTCCATCACTCCCTGTTCTCCTAGTACTAGATGTGGTGTAGAATGCACCATTAGCACCGCCATAAGAAACACTGGAGCTTTGAAAAGTGAAGCTATTCACTCCAGGCTGCATCCTTCCATGTTGCATCTGGTTCATATCATTCCAGTGAGCAAGATGCTTGCTCTTTTTCTCTACAAGAAGTCGAGGAGAAAATAGGAGATATTAGGACCAACCAGTCTAATCACCACAGGGAAAAAAAATATTATACACCTCGGAAGTTGCATTACAAAGCTCACCACTCACCAGTAGCTTCGTCATCAGGGTCCTTCACAATGGGCTCCTTGCTTGATCTTCCATGTTTTCTAGGATTCTCTTTCTTCATATCTCCACTCTCCTTCTCATCCTCTTCATCGTCGGAATTCAGCTCCTCAATCACCGGTCCCCTCGACATCGCTGGTCCCTTTGTCAGGTTAGGCTGACGGGGTAGGCTGGGTGGCTGGTGTTGGAGGAATCCAGAAGTATGGAGATTCATAAATGGACCTCCATTATGGAGATTCATAAATGGACCTCCATTAGAGCCAAAAGGGCTCGACTCAAACATTCCCCCAAACGGGCTCCTGAAAAAGGGATCATCAAATGGATCCCTTCCCCCAAAAAACTCAGAAATCATACTCCTTTGACGTCCAAATCCACCAAAACCACCAAAAGGGTCTCTACCTCCCTGCATTTCTACAAGCCAGTCCCTGAAAAAAGCAAATGAAATTACAACAATTAGGAATGACAGGTAAACCTTTTCGAAATTATGATAAGCAATAATCCTGTCCAGATAACTTTTCAACGAGAACAAGTACAAGACACCTTCAGTTTCCAATTTACTCCAACAGATACTCAGATAGGGCTACTACCACAGAATGTTATATTTTCATAAATACTAAGGGAAAAAGAGTACGAAACCAGTTCTAAAGGAGCAACCAATAAATCCCTGGGAAGCGATCGACTAGAAAACCACGCATAAATATCTATACAACAGCTGAAATTTAGTTGATTACACCTATAATCATCAAAGCATTAAATCACCCAGAAATTTGAAAGAAAATTAAAGATAAGGGAAATTTACCAACCCTGCACCAATATGAAATCATTAACTGACACAAATTATCAATCGCACACGTACAAACATAGTCCAACCATTAGTTTGGGAAATAAGACAAGGTATATACCTAATTTGAGAGTGTAAAAGAGATTGACGAACTTCGATTCTGCAGATTTGAGGTTTGATTGATTTTGAGGAGAATCGAAGTATATAAATGATAGAAGTTTCTGGTAGGCCCAAAAAGAATATCACGCTAGGCTTTATACAGCCCATTATTTGTTGTATAGTGGAGTACTACTTACTAATATTTCTCTAAATTTATTGTTCAATGATATTTTTATAGGCCATGTGTAGTAGGATAGTGATAGTGATTTTGATTTTTGAGACATAATGTTTAAATGCCATACTACCTTTATTTTTTTTTTCATAAATATAATTTGTATTTTGACTTATATACCTTAATGTTATTTTAGAAAGATATCTTAGATTATGAAAATTAAATTAGATAGTATTTAATGTATTCATAGTTTTAATTAGAGTATTTAAAGTCTTAATTATAATTTTATGGGATAATGCGTTAATTTTTTTTCTTTACATACTTAATATAAAATTTATCAATATAATGAGAATTTTTGGAATGCACACATATTTTGTACGAGAAAGAGCTTATATGATTTTTCAAAATATAATACTAGGAAAATATATTCTTGTGCATGTTTTCATGGCCAAAGATTAACAGACATTCACATAATATGGTAATATTGAGAATTCTTGCTTGAAGATAATGATGCTTAAGGGATATGCTCCTAATGTCAGTGAACATTCAAGATGAAGAATATTTGTTTGAATTTATGGGAAATGTATGTTAGTTTTTTCTCACTTGTATAATATAGGTTAGAACATAGACTTAAGAAATAATTGGAATTTCAAGTACCTGTTGGGACCATATAAAGACAACCATAGCTGTACTAGAAAAAGTTATGTTAAAGGATGAAACATAACATGCTAGCTAGTCATATCAACCCAAAAAACTTTAATTTTTTTCCTTTCTAAGTAACAATTGAATGACTTTTATCTAACTTGAAGATATATAAACAAAATAACAGCTCCAAGCATGTGATACAGCGATATCGTTTCTACTTGTTAAAGAATATTAGTACTCGATCTCATATCGGTGATATGACATAGCCTAACTTAGTTTCTTCTACTATAAATATATGTGGCCTATGTTGAGTAATAACCTACACCAACACCTACACCAACATCTATACCTACTACTCTTCTCTACTATGTCTATTTACTTTTCCGCATACATCTATATTTTACTGTTCTACATGGTATCAGAGCGGATTCGAATCTGTCTCTAAAAAAATTAGGGTTTCTGCCGCTCCTCTTCCGTTTCTACTATGATCTACTTTACCCGAAATTATGAGTGTTCTGTTCAACTACCAAACTAGCGTTTCTGACGTTGCTGCACTTTGCGCTATTATTTGCCTACTGCTTATTTGTCTGATGTTCTACTCCTGATCCGTTGCTCTGCGCTATTATCTGTATGCGCTCTTACTTGCTTTTTATCTACATGCTCTCTTGTCAGCAGTTATTATTGTACTCCTACAGTTGTCCTCCTGCTACAGTTGCTACTCTGCTACAACTGTCACTACTATCCTGCATCTACTACTTCTGCGGTTGCTACTCTGCTACAACTGCCATAGTTGCAACAACTGTCATACAACTGCTACTCTTCTACAGCTGATACTAACTACCATGTATCGGCTACTCTGCTACAGTTGCTACTACTGCTCTGCATCTGCTACTTCTGCTGCTACAACTTATGCAATAGCTGCAACTACTACTGCCATATAGTTTCGGCTACTACTATTGATGCCGATGTTTGAGGACAAACATTTTTTAGAACTTTGTACCAAGCTAAACAATATAGATGTACCCGCTTGAGGGGGAGTGTTAAGAATATTAGTACTCTGTCCCACATCGGTGATATGACATAGCCTATCTTAGTTTCTTCTACTATATATATGTGACCTATGTTGAGTAATAAAATACACCAACACCTACACCAACATCTATACCTACTACTCTTCTCTACTATGTCTATTTACTTTTCCGCATACATCTATATTTTACTGTTCTACACTATGGAGAATTATACGATAATAATAATTATTGTCTTTACACGTTTCATAATTTATGTAGCTGCTGCTACTACTATAATAATAATAATAATAATAATAATAATAATAATAATAATAATAATAATAAATGATGAAAAAGAAAATGGATATGAGACAAAGAAGTGTGGACTAGCAGATGAGTAGGCCGCCCGGTGCTGCAACTTTGACCTTCGGCCCAACATTAAAATACATGATGTCACACTAAGAGCATCCGCAATGGCGGACGTCCACGCGGAATTTCGACCGGCGTGTGGGAATTCCGTGGCGGACGTCCGCCATTGCGCATCCCAGGCACGGATACGGAATTCCACGAAGGAATTCGCAGTTCCGCAGCGTTCCGCGGAATTCCGTTCGGACGTCCGCCATTGCATTGACGCTCGCGGAGTTCCGCGCAGAATTCCCATTTTTACATTAAATATTTTTTTTTCGGTTCCTATATATACATCTCGTCCGCGAGAGGACTGGCGACGAGGAATCCGATGAGTGAGAAGCCGGTTTTTATTTTTATGTACTTTTTTTAGTAATTATGTACTTTTTTTAATGAAGTATGTTTTTTAAAAATAAAGTGGTTGCATTTTCTCCGTATTCGCGTCGAAATTTTAATTTTGTAAATTGTTTACTTCCGAAAATTGTCTAATTTGTAAATTTTTGTATTTTTTTGAATTCCGGAGGGAATTCCGCCACTGTGCAGTGGGAAGTCCGTATGACATGGCATGAGGTGTTTTTGGGAATTCCGCACCACTGTGGATGCTCTAAGCATCAGCAGTGGCGCGGAATTCCCAAAAGCACCTCCTGCCACGTCATACGGACTTCCCACTGCACTGTCACGTCATAAGGACTTCCCACTGCACAGTGACGGACATCCCCAAGGACTTCCCACAATTTAAAAAACCACAAATTCACAAATTAAACAATTTCCGGAATTAAAATTTCGACACAAATAGGGGGGAAAAATTCCATTAAATAAAAAAAAAGTACATTTCACCAAATTTAAAAAAAAACATTTCAATAATTAAAAACTACATCAACGACGACCCATCCGCTGCCATACTTCTTCAATAATATCATATGTGGGAGTCAACGCAATGGCGGACGTCCGCAAGCCCGTCGCGATGGAATTCCGCGTAACGCCGCGGAACTGCGGTGTCCTTGGCGGAATTCTGTATCCGTGCATACCATGCACAATGGAGGACGTCCGCCGCGGAATTCTGGCACGCCGTCGGAATTCCGCTGGGATGGGCGCTAATGCTATCTCATACTATGAAAAAGTATTTACACATACTATTAATATTGTCCATTAAATGCTCCGCCCCAAAAAATTTACACATACTATAAAATTAAAATTTTGCATCTAACTTAGACAAGTATATTCAATGCATTTCATTCCATTGAATGCAGCTCACATAGTTTTCCTTGTTTTCATATCATTATAATTTATAGTACGTCGTTGTTATGGACTGACTGAGAAACGTGTCCATGGCACTTGAATTTATACCAAATACTATTAGTCGGTAAATCAAATTATTTTTTTCATGAGAAAAAAATGTGTTTACAATTTGTGTTTTTTCTGTAATTAATATACGGATAAATCTAAGTACTCATATTTATGTTTTGATGAACAAATACTCCTATATGGTTATGACAATTAATCAGTTTATGTGTTTTAACGGTTGATTAATTCTTTGCAATAGATATTCAATTGTATGATATACTTACTACTCTTATGATACTACATTTTTGCACAACGCATTTAGAGAAGGAAGATGGTGACAAAGAAAATTAAAGATTTCACGGAATTAGGAAAAAATGTATATATTGTACTTTAGGTAAAGCTAGAAACTTGAAGAAATGAAATCCAAAATTGATATTCCTTGCAAAACGGGTAACATGAGTATGCATTTAATGCCCCGTAGATGGAGGAGATGGCTCCCCCGCTATGCTCCCACCACAGCACAATGCTCCCACTGCAACACAGGGAGTGTTGTGCTCTCTCAGCATAATTTTTTATTAATAAAATAAAATATTAAAATATTAATTAAATTTTGCTCTAAGTAAAATTTAATTAATATTTTATGCTGTGGTGGGAGCACAACATGGATCCATTCCCCGTAGATGGAGATGTAACTCCACTGGACCTACCTACCTCCACAGACCACAAATTGCTCTCACTGTTAATTATCACTTTCATCCCTTAAAAATATTAGAAATGAATACGATAATTGAAATAAAATTGATAAAATAAGATAAAGGAAGGGGCAACAACATGATAAAGTAAAAGAAATAAAAAGAATGGTAGATAAAATAGTGTTAATTGATTGTTGGACCTACATTTTAATTGATAACTTTCCAAGAATGAAATGCACAAGCTATTTTGTAGAATGACCGAAAATGAAAATTGCACGCATTTTTATTTTTATGAGATGAAAATAGATGTTTTTACTTAACTCAACATGGAGTACTATTACTTTTGTTTTTAAATTTTCACCTATCACCTATCACCTATCACTTTCTTTCTGAACCCACTTAAAGCATTTAGAAAGGTGGACTCGGGCTTTACACGACGCGAGATGAGCAATGCAGTCGATGGGCTCGCTTGATTATGGAGTAACAATAATTTATTAAAATTAACTGTTGAATATCCAAAAATAGCCGGGAAAATTGAAAGCATCATTTTGATAAAGAAGGCAGTCAAAAAAGGTCAATCACTTTTACAGCGGAGGCGAGTGTAAGTGACGCACCAATAAAGGTGGAGGCATCAAAGGTGTTTGGGCGCGTGGCATTAATGACCCAGCTGCATTTACTGATCCTGCTGTTGTTGCGTTTGGGGTAGATACATACAAACATAAATCATTAAATTCTCACTAATCTTCTTCAATCTCAATTTCTCAACAAAATCTAAAATTCTTCACCCAAGAATCAAAAAAAATACTCCAGAAGGATTGTGGAGTGATTGAGATTTGAGAGACAAATAGGCCATGCATGAATCGTTGTTGTGTAAACTAATTGCTGATTTAGGTGGGATTTGTCTTACATGACAATTGTTGAGAAAAGAAGAATCTGTGGATAGATGAAATCCATGGCGACTTCATCTTCTTCTTCCTCCAAAGCCTCGCTCTCCCCGAATCACCCTCCCCACTTCACTCCGGTTAGTCTCCATCTATCTATCTCTAATCTAAATTAGGGCATTCGATGTTATGAATTTGTTGATTTTGACAGATTGAAGAGGGCAACGAGGAAGAGGAATTCTCACAGGCGAGGATGAGTTACAGAGCAACTCCCGCCAGCGACTACATGGAGAAACGAGACAGCGATTACACGCACTTCCCGACGCCGCTGAATTCCGAGAGGAGCCGCCGAAGCAGCAGCAGCAAAACGGCGAGGCAGGAGAGTGACGAGGCGAGCGGCGTGTCGTGCAACAAGTGCAGGCCTAGCAATAGGGAGAGGTTGTCGGTTGTTCCGTTGGAGGGCAAGCTTTCGATGGCTAGCCCCAACGGCATTTTCAAATCTGTTTTAGCCTCTCTCGCGCTCAAGCGGAGCCCTAAGTCGTCTGAGCGGGAGGAGCACTGGAAGATCGCGGTGGCGGAGCTCTCCAATAAGCTCACCCAGGCGACCCGGCGCCGCGACGAGGCCGTTCTAGAAGCTTCCAAGCTCAAGTACTCCATGGCCGACCTCGAGAAGAAGCTCAACAAGCTCGAAATCTACTGCCACAGCTTGAAATCCGAGCTCGAAACCTGCAATTTCAATAACAACCAGCAGCATAAATCGATGAATTACAAGCAAATCAAAATGGGGGATCCCTCAAAAGTGATCGAGCATTTCTTGGTGTCGGTTTCGGAGACGCGGACTTCGGTCCGTTTCTTGGGCCGGGCCCTGGGCCTTCAGCTCCGACAGATGGGCCCGAAAGTATACGACCGGATCGCTATGCTTCTGCAGCCTTACGACATCAAGATTTCCATGTCGAGGAACCCTCGGGCGCTGGTGTTGTACCTGGAGGCCTTGCTGAACAGAGCATTCTTCGAGGATTTCGAGTCGGCCGGATTCCACAAGAGCGGGCCGAGCCCGATTCTGAACCCCATCGACCGCTGCGAATCCAACTTTGCCATGTTCAGCCGGCTGCAGGAGCTCACGTGGGAGGAGGTCCTCAACAAAGGGACCAGGCATTTCAGTGAGGATTTCAGCAAGTTCTGCGACCGGAAGATGAGCGACATTGTGGCTCTCTTGGGCTGGAATCGGGCCTGGCCTGAACCCCTCTTGCAGGCCTTTTTCGTGGCCTCCAAGGCCGTGTGGCTCGTGCACCTTCTGGCTAACTCGTTACACCCGGGGCTGCCCATTTTCCGGGTCGATAAGGGGGTCGGGTTTGACCCGGTGTACATGGAGGATATGGGCGGGGACAAGGCTAGGAAGCTCGTCCCCGCCATGGTTCGGATCATGGTCACTCCCGGTTTCTATGTGTACGATAACGTCGTTAAGTGCAAGGTGCTATGTAGGTATTATAACAATAACGGAGTTAGTGCTAGCCATATCTTGGACCTGGGCTTCACCCCATCCCCGTCCTAGCCTACCAATCGAAACCAAATCCAATAGGGAAAAGCTTTTTTTTTATTGTCGATTAGCGAAAAGGTAGGATTTGGACAATGAGCATATTTTGAAATTGGAGGGGAATACCGAGGTGGGGAGTTTTTTATTGTTGATACAATTAGCAAGTGGAAACTACAATGTTTGGAGTTATGTTATTGTTTCTGTGTATTGACTCGTTAGTTGGTCAATTTTGCTGCTGGATTCTCTTGTTCTTTTTTGCATGGTTAAGACAAGTTTGGCATGTGGATGTGGGTATACAATGCATGAGTTGTGTATAAATTTTTTGGACTTTTCACTTTTTAGCAGCATATAATCATTACACATTTCTCATCTGTTTGAGTTGTTTGTCGGGTCGGTTAACCCGGTAGGAATACAGCTCATTACTGGTGTACATTATGGGAGTGTTGTAGTTGGTGTCTTGCTCATTAGAGCATCCACAACGGTCGCGGAAGAGCCGGCGTCCGTCTGCGCCGCTGGCACGGTGGTGTCTCGCCGGCGCTGCTCGATGCATCGAGCAGCACCGTGCCAGCGAGCAGGACACGTGGCGTTGAGCAATTGGGCAACGGCATAGCCGTTGCCTTTAAATGTTTTTTTTTTATTTAAAATCGGTTTTTAATTATAAAACCGATAAAAATTAAAAAAAAATTCACTTTCCAAAAAAAATATATCCGTTTATTACCGTTTTTTACACCTTTTTATTTTTTTATTTTTTTTTCCCCCAAAAATATACACTTTCATCTATAAATACCCCCACTTTCACACTCAAAAATTCACATCAAACTACACAATTCTCATCTTCACTCTCCAATATCCATTCTCATCTTCATTCTCCCATATCCATTTTCATCTTCATTTTCTCATACCCTACAACATAACAATGTCCGGCCAAGGCGATGACCACCCTCCCTCTCACGGTTGGAACCCCGAATGGTTTGGTGGACAACCGTTTCCTAGTCTGGAAACGGAATATTCGGCCCCTCCTCAAACCCAAGATTCGGCCGTTCCGGGTGGCTACCGGCCATACCCTATCGACGACCAAGGTGCATCCCAAGGGCGATACGGGTGGACACCGGAGCCTAGGCCGACCGCCCCCTCCCAAACTCCGTCGGCTCCTACTCGTAGCGGTGTCCGGACACCGTACACTCCGGCGGAGATGGATAAATTGTTCAAGGCGTACTTCGAAATCTCCGAAGATGCGGCGGTTGGCACGAACCAATCCGGCGATCACTTTTGGTGGCGCGTCTCTCGCCGATACAATGCAAACCTGCCGCCGGGAACGATCGAGCGCAACGAGAGTATGGTGCGCAACTGCATCGGCCGAGCCAACGGAGAAATTGGCAAGTTCAATGGCTATTTCCTCCAGGAGACGCGGAATGCCGGGAGCGACCGGAGCGAGGTCGACATCATCACTGCCGCGCTGAGCACCTACCAATCCATGAACGGCAAGTCGTTCAAGTACCTCAACGTTTGGCAGGAAACGCGGTTCCACCCGAAGTATATGGGAGGCGTAACATCCTCCTCTAGCGGCTCCTCCAAACGGTCAAGGTCGGTATCCCTATCCGACGCCGGCTCCGAAGAAGTGGCTAGCCAACTCACCGGAGCTAACTTGGGTAGCCCCAACGCCGAACCAAGCGGTTCCCGACGCCGACCGCAAGGAAGGAAGAAGGCGGCGGCCCGACCGCCGTCGCTCCACGACTCCATCTGCCCCCGCTCCCGAACCCGCTCCCTATGTGCCACCTCCACCCCCGAACAACTCGCTTTGGATGCTCTTACACCAACTCAATATGACCGATAGGTCAACTATGACCCCCACGCAACTTCAAACGCACGAGACCATGATATTGGGTCTCCAAAAACAATTGGGGTTAGTGCCGCCGGATGAGTAGTCTTCCTAGGGTAATATTAGCTAATAATTATGTAATTTTTAATTTTTAGAAATTTAATTATGTAATTTTTATTTTTTAGTATTTTAATTGTATAATTTTTAATTTTTAGGATTTTAATTATTTCTTTTTATTTTATTTGTAATTTGTAATATTTATTGTGGTTTTTTAATGAATTTTAGCATTATGGAAATGTTTTTGTTTAATTGAAGAGCACAGCTGTGGGTGTTGTGCTCTTGCCAGAGAGCAGACAGAAAAAGTGGGGCCGGGCCCACAACTGTGCCGCTGGCAAGAGCACGGATGTGGGCCCGGACCCACTTTTACTCTCTATCCTTAGGCAAGAGCACAACACCCACATCCGTGCTCTTTCGCAAGGACAAGCTCAAGTGTCCCACCATTCTATTATTCAATTTAAATAAAAACATTTCCACAATATTAAAATGCATTAAAATTACCTGGAATACTATTACAAATTATAAAAAAAATAAAAATTACATAATTAAAATCCTAAAAATTAAAAATTACATAATTAAAATCCTAATAATTAAAAATTACATAATTAAACTCCTAAAAATAAAAATTACATAATTAAACTCCTAAAAAATAAAAATTACATAATTAAAGGCTAAAAATACCCCCGTGGAAGACTATTCATCCGGCTCTACCCCCAATGTTCTTTGGAGACCCCGTATCATTGCCACATGCGATCGAAGTTGCTCGGGGAGATAGTTGACTTATCATCCAAATTGAGTTGGGCCAAAACCCCCCACAACGAGTTGGTGGGGGGTTGAGGAGGCACAAAGGGAGCGGGAGCGGGATCGGGGGTGGATGGAGTCGCGGCGCGACGGCGGTTGGCCGGCGACTTCTTCCTTCCTTGCGGCCGACGTTGGGAACTTCTCGGGCAGGCGTCGGGGATACCCAAGTTAGCTCCGGCGAGCTGGGTGGACACCTCATCGGAGCCGGCGTCGGATAAGGATACCGACCTCGACCGTTTGCTGGAGGAGCTAGAGGAGGATGATACGCCTCCCCTATACTTCGGATGCACACGCACCTTCTGCCAAACATTGAGGTACTTGAACGGTTTGTAGTGTTGGGATTGGTAGGTCGCCAACGCGGCACTGATGATGTCGACCTCGCTTCTGCCGCTCCCCACCGACCGCTCTTCCTGGAGGTAATACCCCTGAAACGTTTGGATTTCTTCGTTGGCTCTGTATATGGCATTGCGCACCATACTCTCGTTGCGCTCGATTGTTCCAGCCGGCCGGTTTTGATTGTACAGGCGATAGATGCGCCACCAAAAATGGTCCCCGGATTGGTTCGTGCCAATCTCCGGATCTTTGGAGATAGACAAAAACGCTTTGAATAATTGATCCATCCCCCCCGGAGTGTACGGGGTGCGGACACCACGAGTAGAAAGATGAGGAGTTTGAGAGAGGCCGCTCCCTCCCGCTCTAGGTACGGGTGGTTCGGGTGCCCACCCGTATTGCCCATCGGGGGCATCTTTGTCGTCCACCGGGTAAGGCCTATAGCTACCCGGAGCTTGCGAACTTTGGATTTGAGGAGGGGCTGAAAATTCCATTTTCGGACTAGGAAATGGTTTTTTTTCTATCATACATAGGAGTTCGAGATACATTCGGCAAGCGAACTAGCCCAACACAGCCCCTCGTGGCTCGAATACTTAGCTTCCCTCCGACGGGTTCGGCCCGTGAACTAGCCAATGTCCGGCTCGTAGACTAGCCTCTCTCCGACGAGTTCAGCCCCGTTGACAACCCGCCACCCTCAGACGCGTCCAGGCTCAATAGCTTGCCAAGCCCCAAGGAAACAACCTTGAATAGGCCCACAGGGAAATTAATCCCAAAGTCGCGCCATCCAGGAGTCGAACTCAAGACCTCCAGGATGGCGCCATATCCGCCCCCATGACCAACTGCGCCAATGGGCTAGGAAATGGTTGCGAGCTGAACCATTCGTGGTTCCAACCGCAGGAGTCGGAGGAGTGATCGTCAGAGCCGGACATTTTTTTGTTGTAAGAGTGAAAGAAAGATTGAGAATTGTAAGAATGGAAATTAGAGAATTTAGATGAGAATTGTGTAATGTGGTGTGAAATTTTTTGTGTGGAAGTGATGGTATTTATAGATGAAAATGTGAATTTTGGGGGAAAAATTGAAAAATAGATTAAAAGTGGGGAGAAAACGGATATAATTTTTTGGAAAGTGGGAAAATATATTTTTTTTAATTTTTAATCAGATTTTTTAAATTAAAATTTGATTTTTTTAAAAAAAATGAAAATTCCAACGACATTGCCATTGGCCAATCAGGCATTGACACGTGTGCTGCTCGCTGACACGTGTGCTGCGTCGCTGGCACGGACGTAAGCACCGCTGCGGATGCTCTAATGTTGCCACATTAGACTTGGTCTAAAATCGAAATCTTTTACATTATTGGACAAAATAATACTCCCTTGTCTAGTAAATTTTAAGTGGGTCATGTATGGTAAATTTTGTGTTTTAATAAATGGTAAAAACTATACACTCTTGGAAGAGGGAAGAAGCTTTAGAGCATCGTTAGCGGGGGAGGCCGGGCCGCAAAACGCGAGTCCCTGCCCGTCCCACGCGTTGGATGGAGGAGAGTCACGGCCCAGGCCGGTCCTGGGGCCACATTTGCGGCTCGGTGACGGTCCCGCAGCCCGGCATGGCCGGCGTTAATCAGGCACGGGCCGCATCCCGCGAGTCCCGGCCCAGCGTTACATGCTCTTCGGGCCGGGCCGCAAGTCCCCAAAAATTAATTTTTTTCTCAATTTTGTGTCTATAAATACGAGACTATTGTGGATCATTCTTACGTGCATTATCCATTTCAATCCTCTATTATACCCTTTGTTTCGGCGTCAATGGATTGGTTCAACAACGATGAACGTCAGATGGACGAGTTCGTCAACTCGAACAATTGGTACATACCGGCATCGCCACTATCGCAGCCGGCGCCTAGTCCGTGAGTCGGTAGCAACGTCGACGTAACATCGCCGGTCAACACCGAAGAGTTCGAGATCAGTGAGATGGAGCCTGCTCAAGGGCGGGGGAAGGGCATTGTCGGCGAGGAGGATGGGCCGAAGAAGTACAGTCCGCAAGAGACAATGTGGCTTGCGAGGAACTACGTCGACGTCGCCGAGGATCCTATCATCGGCAACCAGCAGTCCGATAAGGTTTTCTGGGAGCGGATTGCTGAGAAGTATAACGTTGGGCGTCCTAAAGGGTCGATCGAGCGTAGCTACGTGAAGCTGCGCAAGCATTGGGGTCAGGTCCAGGCGGATATGAGCAAGTGGAATGGAAAGTGGGCCAACGTAATCCAGATGTGGCCGAGAGGGCACAGCGAGGCAGACCTCGTCGAGAAGGCGAAGGAGGCGTTCTTCGCTGAAGGGAAGAAGGCCTTCAAGTACTTCGACGTTTGGAAGCTCGTCGAGAAGAGCCCGAAGTACACCAGCAGTGCCGAACTGACGGCAACTGGGGCGGCGAAGAGAACCAAAGTTTCCGCCTCCGGAAACTACTCTTCGAGCGAAGGAGGCCCGGCGATCGACCTCAACGTGACGGACAGCGACGTCTTCGGCTCCTCTCCTAGCATTCAGAGCCGCCCGATGGGAACAAAGGCGGCAAAGAGGAAAGCAAAGGGGAAGGCAACTGCGAGCAACTCCGCTATGGTGCCACCGCCGATCAATCCGTCTCTGGATAAGATGTCCGACTCTTTGTCGGAGATGAGTATTACATGGCGGATGAGCCAGCTGACGGAGTTGACATCAAGGGATACCTCGATGATGTCGGAGTTCGATCTCGAGTTGCACCGTGAGATGATCGCCTACCTTCGCGCCCAAATGAAGAAGTAGTAGTTGTGGCTCGGGTTTCTATGACTTGTATTTTTAATTTGCTTTCTCTAGGATTTGTAATGTTAATTTCTACTGAACAATGCAATTTCCCGATTTTTATTGTTCAACGTATTGCATTTACGAGTCAAATATGTTTAATAGCGTCAATTATTAATTGCGGCCTGGGTTGTGGCCAGCAGGGTTAGAGCAGTTGGGGCCTGAGCCGCAACTGTAGAGGAATGATGACATAGAGGAAACTTGGGCCTAAAATCGGACCGGAGTTAATGATGCCCTTATGAACACCAATGTGGTTTTTTGATTTGAAAGTTTTAAGTAACTCAGTTCGCAATAAACCTTTTCTATCAGTACTGTTGACCAAATTTTGAATAACTTTCCACACCCTTTAATTCAACCAGTCAAATCAATTATAAAACTTTTTCTTAATGAGACAATTGAGAGCAAATTGTGCAATGAGCAGCATATACAAACAAAACCGTTACAAACTGCTTGAAAAACCTTAGGAATGGTGTAGATTATTAACCTAATGCAAAAGAACAGGATTTAAAACAAAGATAGTTAACAAGTGAGGCCCACATATTTTATAACTTGCAAATTATCAGGACCCAGGGCCAGTATCTTCGCTCACATAATACTACAATTCTGTTGAGACTCAAACATTTCGGGAGACCTGCAGCACCAAAAACAACAACTCAATCAGCTATTCGCCTAACCAAAATCAAGAAACATATGATACTGCAGGTGAAGCAAATGAAACGAGCCAAAAGCCAGGCAACTCACATGAAGCAAAGCTTAACTTAGTATCATGTCTAGGGAATTAGGAAATAGATTCATCTGCAATCATGCTGCTATCCGCTAGCTAAATCAACGGAAGGAATTGGACTAATAATAAGCTCTTTATCTCTTTAAGGATTGATCACAGCTGTGAAGACCTATTTGCAGTAGAAGTTCATTGAGGAACACATATTCTTGGATCTCCAACACTGTATTAAGCTTTTGTGTATACCAAATATTTGTGCCTTCAGTTCAACATTTTTTCACAAAACTAGAGCTAGAATACTCCTCAAACTACTGCATGATTGGTGTGGAAATGCAATTTCTCTGATTCAAGTTAAATGATTAATATAGCTGGTCTGCGAAAATGTATGTTCTTGATATGCTACACCAAACTAATGCATTCCTCTAAGGCTAAAAATAAACAGGAAAATTTATACTAGTATATACTTACAATTGTCCGAGATTTGATAGATCAAAGTCTGGGGCAAGCTCTTGCACAATATCATTCGGTGGTTGACCACACTCTTGCATTTTCTGCATAAGCTCAACAATCTTGTTGAAGTTTTCAGGCTCGGCTTCATACACCTGATTCAGATCTTTTATAAACTGGTGTTGATTAGAATATCGAGTGTACTCTTCATCTGTGAGTTTAGCTTTATTCTCTTCCAACCATGTTGGATAGCGTTCACCAATTTCTTTCATAGGTTCATAAAGGATTTCCTTGGACAGGAGCTGTTGCATCATGGTTTCTACAATTGACTCCATATCCTGGAACCACAAGTCCAAAAGTCATGTTTATCACCAGTTCTACATTAAGTAAAACATTAATAAGAAGATAATTAAAAACAAAAAAGTAGGTGATGGAATAAAATAAGAGTGATTGGATGTTTTATTTTTTGTCAAAAAAGGAAATGGCTCAACTTAGTTGGGACATCCCAAAAAGGAATACGACTCAACTTAGTTGGGACGGATGGAGTACTGTATATTTTATATTGTAGTGTCGACAAGAACATGGTCTTTATCGTGTTCGTATCATTATTGTAATAGCATGACACATGACAGAATAACAAGAATTGCCATCCAAACTAAACTCTTTAGTTGGCTGGGGTTTAATCCATAATGTTCAAATAAGTCAATGATAAAATTCATTAATTGATGGGAGAAGGAACATCACAAGATCCTTCCTACTCCTACATAATCTTTCGCAACACAACAAGGATAACAAGTACACAAGGCTAAAATTATCCATTTAATTGGCTTCAAGACTCATGAATTTGCTTATGCATCTTAGAGGTAAGAGTTACACAACTAAACACCTTGGTCAATTCCATCCATTGACCTTACGGACAAAAGACCATGTCACACAGCATGCAACTAGGACTTCAAATCATGTACGTAAGCATATACTTATCCGATTTTAATGATAAAAATGTTCTTAGTTGCAAGGGAACTGCAGAGAAGGACAAACTGCTCTTTCTTTCTCAAGAAACTATCAGCAGCCAAACTCAACTTCCTTGAGAATTCTCACTAAACAGAACCAAAATTTATAACTCCACTTACAAACAGCAAAGACCATCAGCTAAAAACCATAAACTGCATCAAATTTAACAAGCCACACTAACCTGTGTGCCTGCAAGCTCCTCAAACTGCTTGACCCAATCTTCTATCATTGGCTCTCCACCAAAGCCATCTCCAGCTATCGGTGGTCGAGGCCCAGACACCGATTCCAACCCTTTCACCGCCTCCCTAGTTTGCTCCCTCAGCTGATCAAGTGCCTCTGTAACGTGTGATTCTTGCTTCGGTGGTGGTACCTTTTGTTTACCCTTTTTCTTGCTCTTCAAATCGGGCAACCCCATCCCCAACCCTTGAACATTCCCACCAGCCAATGTACAATGCTCTTGCTTGTTCTCTCTATTCTTATCACCATTATCAACCACACCTCTATAATCCAACAACAAATATCATTAGTACACATGTCTAGATTAAATAATCCAGAAGTATAATAAATAACTATACAGTAAAATCCTTAATCAATCCCAGCCCAGAACCAAAACTTAAACCACAATCCACTTGATTCTCTACAATCTTATCGCCAAAAAAAACATAATTTAGGTAAGGGAAAGACAAAGATGTACCTTTGAGCAGAAGATGCGAGATTAAGGCTCTGAAAATCATCCAGAGCGCCTGAAAATAGTTTTATAAACATATACAGAATCAATTGGCTACTGTTCTGCCCCTCTCCATATTCATCCAAACAAATAGAAAATCAAAGAAAACAAGTAGAAAGAAAAGGGCTTAATTCCTCTTACTGTCAAGAAGTTGGTCTAAATCGTCGGAGTGGTCAGCCATTTGTTGTTATCTCCAGCTCCAACTTCAATTACTGAATTGCCCCTTTTATCAGTTGCGTGTGTGTATTATTGTATATATATGTATATATACACAGCAGAAAATATCTACTCTTGAGTTCGGTATTAATAATGGGTTTCTAGAAAAAAAATTTAAATAAAGGGTTTACTGGACAATTAACAAATGCGTAAGCGTAATACAGTAATTAATATTGAACGGATTAACCGAGGGGAAAATCGGGTTTATGGGGCACTTTACACTAAAGATTACGTAAATGTACCCATTTTGTTATCTATTCCAAAAATGGGAAAAACGCCAACCACATTGGCGTTTCTATTAGTAAAAACGCCAACCTCATTGGCGTTTATCTTCGCGTCGTATTGGAGGTGTATTTTCGCCAAATACAGCGGCGGTAAAAAACGCCAACTTCATTGGCGTGTTTTAAGCTAAAACGCCAATGTAGTTGGCGTGTTTAATTAATAAAACGCCAATGCAGTAGGCGTATTTACTAATAAAAACGCCACTGAGGTTGGCGTGTTATTCTTAAAAACGCCAATTTGAGCGGCGTGTTTCTGTTGAACCATATCCTTATCAGATCTCCCCCAACATCGCGACCCTAAACACTTTCCCTCCCCAAAACGCGAAAACCCTTCCCAAACGCATAAAAACCTTTCGCTCGGGTCGACCCGGTGGTGGATTTAAGCGTGGATATTTTGAATTTGGCTAATTCTTTCAACCATTAGTCCTTCTAATCGGTTAGTCTATCAAATTTTAGACTCATTCTTCTAAACATTAGTCTTCCAATATTTGATTGATTGTTGTGATAATATATATTGTAGTGTAATTAATGTAATAGTTTGACCAATTATTATGGGTACACTAATATTTTGATGGATTATTATGATAGTATATATTTTAATGGAAATATTTTGACCAATTGTTATGCTATTATATGTTATAGTATATTTTATGGATTGTTATGATAATACATATTGTAGTGTATTTAATAGAATTATTTTGTCAATTTTTTGGCTGACTCTACATAATGATGAATGTAAAAATAATACATATTTATTTGTGTTTTACATTATTGCAGATAGTATGACGTGGTGTGTCAATTTATATTGGGGTGGAAAGATAATTCCCGGAGCAGTTATTTCGTATGATCCTCCTTTTGCTAAAGGATTCATTATGTTGGATGAAACAATTTCGTACGATGACCTTGTGGAAAAAATTTGTGAAAGGATGGGGATAAGCATATATGAAAACAATATTCAAATAATATGGAAACGTACTATATGCTTTGGATCCGGAGTCACGTTTATAGGTGTTCAACTAGAAGAAGTATGCATGCAACTAATGTTTAGTGAGAGTATGGTTATTGGAGGTGTAATTGAATTATATGTTGAGTATTCGGCAATTACTCAACATCATAGTCATCATGTCATAAGTTATGATGCTGGTACGTCAACGAGAGCCCAAGAACCATATTTTGCTGCAACACAAGATTTTGATGTTGGTACGTCTACGAGAGCCGAAGAACCATATTTAGCTGCAACACAAGATTTTGAAGCTGGAGGCGTGCATTTAGGGGATCGTGACAATTGTGATGTGGTGGAGGACATAATAGGTCCTGATAAAGCCGACTTTCTTGATCCACAATCACCTTATAATTCTGAAGATTCCGACACGGTTAGTACAGACTCAGATGGTGATCCGTCGGATGATGAACAATTTGTTGCTTCAAGACCATCCATTCCACTTGGAGAAACAGCAGTTGGAGAAACATCAGTTGGTGGAAGGGCAGTTGGAGGAAGAGTAGTTCCACAGTTCCCACAGCCTGGAATCAACTACTTTCGCACCTTACCAGGTCCATATGATAGTTTTGATCCCAAAAACTTTGAGCGTGATGATCCCAGTGTGCATTATTGGAGTGAAAAGGATCCTACCAATGTCGGTTTGCATACTAAATTTAGAACGAAGTTGGAATTGAAGGCAGCTGTGACTCATTGGCATTTGGAAAAAATCCGACAATATACAGTTGTTGAAAGTAAAGGAAAGAGATGGCATGCAGTTTGTAAGTGGCCACAGGGAAATCCGAAAGATAAGTCCTTACCGCCATGTTTGTGGGAGTGCCGAGCAACACTGAGGAAGCATGATGAACACTGGCAAATTAGAGTGTTTAGCACTGCTCATACTTGCATGGGGGATCGTAACTATAATGGCCACGCTAATCTTTCTTCTGGTATGATAGCGTTGAGTGTTCGCCATCAAATAGAAAACGATCCTTGCTACAAGGTAAAAGCAATTGTGGCGGATATTGAAAACAGATTTCATGTCAAAGTTAGTTACAAGAAAGCATGGTATGCTCGGAGGACAGCGATTGAGCTTGTATACGGTGGATGGGAGTGGTCGTTCAAAGTGTTACCAGCTTATTTGAATGAAATGCAAAGACAAAATCCTGGCACAATTGTGGAATGGTTGCACGATGACATATTAAGCACAGGTATAAACAAGGTATTCAAGTACGTATTCTGGGCTTTTGGACCAGCTGTGGAGGCTTTTCAACTATGCAAACCAGTTTTAACGGTTGATGGAACTCATCTACGTGGACGATGTCGAGGTAAAATTCTTATTGCTGTTGGATTTGATGCTAATAAGAAATGTTTGCCTGTTGCATATGCCATTGTTGATGAGGAAACCAAAGAAAGTTGGAATTGGTTTATGGAACGCATTAGACTTCATGTAGCAAAGAATGAAATATGTGTCATATCTGATAGGCATGTGGGAATCATAGATGCGATGAATTCTCCCATATGGAAAGAAGAACCCAATGTGGGTCATCACAGATTTTGCTTGGTACATGTTAGAAAGAATGTTTTGCAGAATCACAAAGGTATCATGGTCAAAAGACTTGTTTGGAAAATTGGTATTGCTACCAAGAAGCGCAAGTTTAAGATAAGACGTCGTTTACTTCGAAACGTCAACACCGAGGCTTTGCAGTACCTTGATGCCGTGGAGTTAGAAAAATGGAATCTGGCGTATGACAAACACAAAAGATGGGGCGAGGTGACCACTAATATGGTGGAATCTTACAACAATGTGTTGAGAGGCGCAAGACAACTTCCAAGTAAAGCTTGCATTGATATGATATTCTGGAGGACAATAGAATGGTTCAATGACCGGTCAATTGCATCAACACAGTGTGCCACACCACTTACCCCGTGGGCGCATGAAAAGGTGTGCAAAAATGATGCAAAAGGTCAATTGCATAATGTGAGAGCACCCAACACAATTGCAGGGCATTATGTGGTTCGAACAAAGCGTCGAATTGGTGGAAAGGGCGCTAATAAGTGGAAGGTAAAGTACTTGGACTCGCACTGCAAATGTCAAAAGTGGCAGATGTGGAGACTTCCATGTTCACATGCAGCGGCAGTTGCGCGTTTTAGAAACGACAACATGCTGTCGCTTGTTAATCCCGTATACCGCACAAGTGTTTGGGTACAGCAATATTCTACGGTGTTCAATCCACCCAGACACCAAGATTATTGGGTCGTGCCTGAATGGACTTTGCAATGTTCAAGAGCTCAGTTAATGCCTAAAAGTCGCGGTCGATACCGTACTACTGGGATTCCTAATCAGATGGATGTCCGTGAAGCTGACCAGCCACGAGCCCGACGCCGATGTAAACATTGCCGTCAACCAGGTCACGACAGGCGCAACTGCCCGAATGCTCTTTCAAGGATGGATACTCAGTTGGTAGATGATGCCGCTGACGATTTTATGCCTCCACCTCCACCAAGATATGCAGTTCGAGGTCGTCATTCTGTCAGTCACACTCATGATGTCGATCACGATTTTATGCCTCCACCTCCACCAAGATCTGCAGTTCGAGGTCGTCATTCTGTCAGCCACACTGGTGGTACAGGCGAAGACATCGGTCTCAGTGATGTCCCACATTCTCCACCTCGGTCTTTTGTGCGAGACGAATATTTCGGGGTTGATTTAGAGAATGTCGTTGTGCGAGAGACTCCTCCGTCTAGACTCTCAACCGCCAGAATCGGGAAGGGGATCCGTAGCTTTTTTACGCGGAAAAGGCGAGACAATTGAACGTATGCAGTGTGTAATATTGGATTTCTGTATTTAGCAATATTTGGACTAATGTATTGGGTAATATTTGTATGTACTTATATATTGAGAAATGATGAACTGATCAGCTAAAAACGCTGGGTAATATTTGTACGTACTTATATATTGAGAAATGATGAACTGATCAGCTAAAAACGCTAGTAGGGGTAGCGTTTTTTATTAAAAAACGCCGACGGGAGTGGCGTTTTTAGCTTAAACACGCAAATGTGACTGGCGTGTTTCAGCTTAAAAACGCCAACGGGACTGGCGGCTTTATTCAGAATGTCCGCTTTCGTCGTGGAAAAAACAAGGAAAATTTACGCTAACTTAAAAACGCCAATGACGTTGGCGTTTTTATATAACACGCCAGTCACATTGGCGTGTTAACAAAAACGCCAACGGGAATGGCGTTTTTGTTCAGAAACTTCGTGGAAAAAACGAGCAAAATTTCGTCTAACTTATAAACGCCAATACCATTGGCGTTTTCCACAGAGACTTACGTTTAACAAAATTTATTCTAACTTACTTTACCAAAATTTCTTTCTATATCTGGAAATTTACCTGTTTTCATTTCAACTAAGAATTAATAATTCAGACATCAAAAGGCTTAATCATTAAGACTTAAAATCAATGAGTTCAAAGCAAATAAAAAAACATCAATATCAAATTACACTAATATCAAGAGTTTAAATTAGTTCATTCGTCACGCCGTTTCCGCATAAACAGACGCCGTATCCCCTTCCCAATATTGGATGTAGTAGATCTAGGGATCCTTGAGGGAGGAGTATCTTCAACAACAGCGTTCTCAAGATCCTCCTGCACAGACGACCGCGGTGGAGAAGCGGGGACATCACTGACGCCAATATCTTCTCCGGTACCACCGGTATGGCTGATAGAATGACGGCCTCGAAGTGCAGAGCTCGGTGGAGGTGGTTCCACAAAATCGTCATCGGAGTTGTGTACGAACTGAGATGACGACTCTCCGCGGGCGGTTTTCTGTTTGGTTCGTCGTTTTGCCTTTTGCCTTATGGGTACGTCCACGTCCATTGCAGAGCGCTGCGAAGGAGGGTAGTCCATCAGCTGAGGCTCACCGGATATCTGCAGTCCTTCTTCAACCATCCTCGAAATGGTTACCATATCCGGACAAAAATGTCCTGTCGTAGCTCGGGCACTTAGAAAGTGACGTATATTGTGAAGCGTCTCTACCTATAATTTTTCAAAGTTAAGTACATATCATAATATGAATTTAAATAAGTAATCAGGGTTTAGTTAAGTATAAATAATGTACCGTAAAGTTATGAGAAGATGCCGTTTCGTGGAATCCCTCTTGAGCATGCACGCCGGGTTTGGTTAAATACACCACAGTGATCTGGCGAAACCAATTCATATATTCTTCCGTTGCAACAGGCTCAATACTGTCCTCCACCAGATCATTCCATACCGTAAAGTGCCTGTTGTCCCACTCCTGTATATAATTGGCGTGCCATTGAACCCAATTCCGACCAGATTTTCCACGGCGATCCTGTTTCAAAAAATCAGAACCGTGGAACCGGGGGAGATCCGGGATATACGGTTGGGTAATCCCGAATTGGCGCACCACTCGGTGTGGCAGGTGTGGCTCGGCCAGATTCCAACAAATCAGCGTTGTTACCGACATCCATATAGCACGGCCGGCATCACAACTTTCCGGCAACTCCCGGTGGAGATAAGGCCTCCAAATAAACTACATGTGACACAAATTTTTCAAAATAATTACCATCAAAACAAAAAGCAAAAAACATTTTATAAGTATATGAAGTACCTGATTAGGATGCATCATGGAGAACTGATCGCGGAAATTTTCAATACAATGTCCGGGTGCTTTTACATATGACGCCGGACCATTCCATCTAAAAAATTTAAATTATGAGCGAAGAACACGAAAATTGATGAACATTAAGTTTAAAAAATGAAATAATGAACAACTTACGCGCTTGCACATGGTAGATAGTCTGTATGCACGGGATCTAGCATCCTCGGTCTAATATTTGGGATTCTCTCCCAAGCCCAAAGTTGTAATAGAGTTAAGGCTCCCCCTACATCCGTCCTCTTAGCAACGGCCGCTTCACACAAATTGTGGTACAAGCAAGCAAGCGTCGCCCCACCCCAGCTATATGTAGAACACAGTTCTATATCCATGAAAAATTGTAGGTAGAAGAACGGAATTTTATTTCCGGAGGCGTTGGGGATCATCAGACCACCAAGTAATAGCAGACAATAGATACGAGCCCGCTGTGCATATATGTAGTGGTCGTGGTCACCAGACAGCTCAATCCTCAATTGACGAGATAAGCTCGTCTGCTTAAAAGCCATTTCCTTCAACTCGGATGCGTCCGGTATGAATCCTAGAAAATCCAAACACCGGTCCTTCCAATATCCCGCTTCCGTCGGGGGGATGTAAGCTGTCAGAGCCTCTCCATCAACTTTCAGGCCCCATAAGACCTCCACGTCTTCCAGTGTCACAGTCGCTTCACCGACTGGAAAGTGAAACGTGTGAGTCTCTGGCCTCCAACGTTCAATCAAAGCTGTGATAAGATGGTGGTCAATGTCTTTTGGTTTACCACACCTTAACATACCCCCAAACCCCATCTGGTCCACTATTGCCAAGACATATTGATGGATGGGAACATCCCAAATTATTCCTTCATATCGTCGGCAGCGTACATCTTCGGATGAAACTCCTGCCCATATGTTGTTAGAGACGTGTTGTCTCTGAAAATATAACACAGATGGATCCGCAGGACCACATGCAAGCCGACGACCAGAGGTGGAAGATGATGCCATAATTTACCTACATAATCCAAATTCAACAATAACCAACCATAACATTTCATCCAAATTCATAATCCAAATTCAACAATAACCAACCATAAACCATTTCAATAATTAGATACAATGTAATCCAATATCACAAAATTGAACACCAACATCAAATAATTCACTTACACAACATTGCACATTCAATGTTGACAATTAACAATTCGCCCAACCTAACAATTTCAATTTACCCAATTTCAATTTTGCCTAACCTAACATTTTCAATTTGTCCAATTTCAATTTGACAAACCTAACAATATAAACAAATTTAACAATCTAAACTAATCAACATACATCAACCAAAACCCATAAAAACCAAAACAATTTGCCCAATTTTTTAGTTATAACAACCCTAGGGTTTAGGTTTATAATCAAATTTATACACAAATTCACTTAAACCCAAACAATCCAACATAATAATCAACAACAATATTATTCACCCAATCTAAAATGCATAATATTTCTACTCAATTCACAACCCATTACAAACCCTAGTTATCCACCAATTACTCTAATAATGTAAAAGGTAAGCATACTAACCGAATAAAATAGATGAATTTGGGGGAGAATAGCACCGATTGATGAATGTAAGCCGAAATCACGGAGAGGAGGCGCGCAGCTGCTGGAGAAATCGCGAATGGTGTGTGTGTTGTGAGATTTTCGCGATTTGGGGGAGGCACGCCTGGTATATGATGCTGCGTAAACACGCCATTCTGATTGGCGTTTTTCACTAAGTAAATACGCCACTCGCGTTGGCGTCTTTTCGTAAAAACGCGAATCTGTTCCGCGTTTCTACAAGGATAACACGCCAGCTTCATCGGCGTTTTTTAGTTAAACACGCCAACTACATTGGCGTTTTTTAACGTAATTGCAATTGGAGAGAATACGGCAAAAATACGACACAAGTATAAAACGCCAACTTCGTTGGCGTCTTTACCCGTAAACACGCCAATGAGGTTGGCGTTTTTACTAATAGAAACGCCAATGTGGTTGGCGTTTTTCCCATTTTTGGAATAGATAACAAAATGGGTACATTTACGTAATCTTTAGTGTAAAGTGCCCCATAAACCCGATTTTCCCATTAACCGAGCGGGGAATCTAAGGCGGTGGTTAAGTCTCCGTAGCCTATTCTCTAGCTAGAGTTTCAATTGGCAAAAAAATCCAAATTCCTGTATACTCACATAATTTCTGAAACAACTGTGCCTAAGCATAAATCAGAAACAGAAATAAAATAAATAGATAAGGAAAATAAGAAGTTTGAGTTGGTGGGGAAGATGCTAACAGAGAGGTGACGGCCAGCTGTGGTTCTGAGGCGACTGCTGAACTCTGGTTGGCCGAAGTGGTGGCTGGAATTGAGTTAGAGATGGCGGAAGGCGAAGGTGTCGGTTTGGACCGCTAGAAAGCGCAGGTGATGGGTCTTGTTAATGTTATTGAGAGATATGGGCTTTTGTTGGGCCTGGATTGATTCACGTTATTGGGCCAATCTAGATTGGACCTTATGAATTACTAAACAAGATTACAAAAGTATTGGTTCCTGAATACTTCAGAAATGTCAACATTGCTCGTATCCCATAAACAGTACACCTGATATCAATTATCAAATCTCTATTTTCTCGAAATTTCTAATGTTATTTATGCTGAGAGTTCATATGACTCTATAAAGTTAGCCAGTCACATATGCAGCACCAAATTCTTAGCCTTAGGTGTGCAGTTGCTTTGCTTTGCTGTTAAGGAGAGCTTCTGCTTTCCTTTTCTTGCATTCGCCGACTATCCTCTTTATATATGCAATGTAGCCTTCCACATCAAATTTTCTCTTGCAACCGGCATAGTTCATGTACCGAATTTTTCCAAAAACTGCTCGCTCTCGCCACCCCTGCCCGATCAAACGTGCTTGTGTTAGCACTAAAAAAGGACTTGGATCAAAGTTAATAGTGTCCTCCCCAAACAAAGAGATGTATTAGAGGTGGAGGGTTAGAAATGACCTGATCATGCACTCCACATATTGACCACATGCACCCGACGTATCCATTTGGATCCCTGCCGTCTATTTGATACTGCAGGAGATTGAAATGAGAAAAAAAATGTGCATTACTAAGACAATAAGTCCAGTGACAGAGGGAAAGGAGTTACAAATGTTTACTTTATCATTCAAGTATATTGATGTTGCTAGTGCTTCTTCTGGTCCACTAGTCCATTCAAGAATCTTTTTTGCCCAATACATCCTGAATTTCATATTACAACTCCCAAATTATATTCGTTATCGGAAGATATATAAAAGATATCTATTTCTCATAATAACTGATAGATAATTCAACTGCACAAATTGTAACTTAGGTATTCAAACATATATTTCATCGGTTATGGGAATGTTCAGGATCGCAGTAGCAGAATAACAACTCCAAGGAGAGCAAAAATATCATTATTGAATATTTAGCACCTTCCTATTTTAAACTCTCCTGGGCCCGCGCCACGGTAATATAAATGTTTCCCTTAGAAAGCTGGATAAGAGTACTCATTGACGTAAAAATAGTAAGATAGAATGTCGCTTACTTACCTCATAAAACCATGCATCTTTCCATAATGAACCATTTCCAACTGAGAAGCATTCCAAAGCTGAAAGAAAAAAGGCACAGAAGTTTCTAAGAGAAAAATATAACATGATAATTTACGAGTTCAAACAAAGTTCAATTTCCAAGGAGTACACATATGGTTGAACTGAACAAGTAAAATTCTTAGCAATGGCAAGGTCTTTCAAAAGAGAATATGATATTTTTCGGAGAAAAATGTCAAGATTCAAATACTTACTGGATCAGCTGTTTGTGCTTTCTCCAACTGCTCTCTCCTGCAAATAAAAGTGAGGTATTAAAACAATTAAGCCCCTTGCGAAAAATGGACCATAGAACCATGGAGAAAAAAAACAATCACTAACGTGTATGTGTGTTCTCGTTTATCAGAGGCATGGTCCATTAAAGTCTTGCGAGCCCACTCCCAAGCACCTTCTAGAGAATCATAATGTGGCTGGTAGAAGCAGAAGTTATCAGCAAGTTCTCTGCGGACAATTAATTCTTCCAGAAACACATCAACTGCCTTATGATAGTAGTACAACAAGAATTTTGTTAGACACAAGAACAAACTAAGCTTCGTACTTAACAAGTCTAAATCTAAAGAGAAACTTGAAAGATGCACACTTGCATCACACACCTTGGTGTATAATTTCCGTACTTTTTCTGCCTCTAATGCACATCTCTGAGCTGATATCTGCCCAAAATGCAAATAAGGAGAGAGGCCGGATAATGCTTTGGGTTTCAGCGGATTATTTCTGTCCGAAGAATAGTTTTTCAATCTTGCTTTCAGAAATCCACTCTTGTCCCCCATAAGTACTTCGAGAGCTGCCTTTTCACCTGGCTCACACCATTCAAGTTCAGGAACTTCTGCACCTTGCCTGGTCATATCGTTAGATGCATACCAAGTTATTAACATCAGACCACAGGTTATAAATCATTCAACAAGTGTTATCATCATACCTTACAATACTAACAATGAGGTCCTCCCATTCAATTGAATTACCCGAGGAATCCCATTTTTTTATTGGACTCGTGAGTTCAGGGAAATCAACTAGATATTCAGGAAGCTTTTTGTTTATCTTGCCCCTTAGAGTTCTGGCAGCGTATTCCAATTTGTCCGATGCCACCCAAATAGGCACCACATTGTGCGCGTCAACTTCATGAATAGAAACTGACTCAGTTACCCTCTTGCAGATTTCCTCTTTCCACTGCCTAACCTCCCTCAACGGTGAGAAGTCTGTTACCAAAAGCGAAGCCTGGGATTCTTCCAGAAAATCTGGAATTGTGTCAACAGCTTCTCCCTATTAATTCATTATGGTATAACATCAGTTCTATGCCAGAACTACTATCCATGTTCCGGATATACTATTATGATTGAGTTTTTAGCAGTTATTAATGCATACAGTAATCCTGATGATTTTCACTGGTGAGTAAGCAGAGAGAGAGGGGGGGGGGGAGATTAATACAGTTAAAACCTTACTTAACAACAAAATTGACACTAAATCAGAATTCTGAAAGGAAAAAAACAAAAAGCTACAACAAGCAGCCTCCAGCAAGTGCCCAAGCAATCACGAATTCACAATTGCTATCATTTGCATAAACGTTGATAATATCAAGATAAATTTCTCAAATTTTCACCCTCGTATAAGCAAAATCCAACAAAGCAAATAAATAAAACTACAAATCGCACATAAAGATAAACAAAATTAGAAGGAAAACAGAGAAATCTAAGCGAAAAATGCGAGTCACCTGGAACAAGAAAAAAGGGATTTCGAGTGTGGAGAGGAGATCCGAATGCAGTTTCCTGAGGCCTCTGAGCATAAACCCTAAGTGGCGAGCTTTGGCGCCCTTGAACTGATGGAAGAGGTTGAAAGCAATGGCGAGGGGCACCTGCAGCATATTAGCTTGATGGATGGCGTGGATCAGAGCCCAGTTGTCCCTCAGCCGTTGATCCCGGAACATCCAGTACACCACCGGCCCGACCGAGTTCCGGTCGGACCCTTGCTTCAGGATCCGGATCCTGCCAGGCTGGACTGGCGGTATCGAGGAAGACATTGGGTTGAGCTAACGTGCGCCGGCAGAGTGTAGGTTTGAATTGAATGGAGCGAGGCTGTGACATGAAATGGAGGGAATTCAAACGGTTTGACGGTTGTGGTTTTGAAGGTGGACACGTAGGACTACTCTCATTCGCTTGTTTTTGGGAGAGGCCCAAATAGAAGGCGTCCCTGGCCTACCTCCTCTTTAATTCAATTACTTGCTATTCCTCGTAATATTAGAGCATCACCAATGGAGGCGTCAGAACCGGCGTCGGCGAAAAATGGAGGCGTCAAAACCGCGACGCCGATTTTTCGCCGACGCCGGTTCTGACGCCGAATCATTGCGACCGGCGTCGGCAAAATCGGCGTCAACTTCGGCGTGGCCATGCCGATTCGTGTGATGACGCCGGTTCCAACGCCGATCCTCACGGCGCCATTGTAGGCCCCGGATCGGTGTCAGATTTTAATTTTTAATTTTTTTTTTCGAAAACACTATATATACGGGCTTTGAACGTCATTTTCATTCGCACCACTTGTTTTAACGAGTACTCTCTCTATCTTTCTTTCTGTACAAGATCAATAACGAGCAATGGAGAACAACTACGAACGATCAAACACTATATATACGAGCTTTGAACGTCATTTTCATTCGCACCACTTGTTTTTAAATTAATGTACTTTTTAAATTTTAATAGTATTTTTCGAATTTTCCGTATTTGTCTCGTAAATTAAATTCCGTATGTTGATACGATTGTAAATAAATTTTATAATTGTTATTAGTGATGTGGATAGGTAGTGGGAAGGCTATGTGAGGGCTATTTGATGTCTAGTTGATGTGGCAAGCTGATGTGGCAGGAGAATTTTAGTGCTGATGATGTGGCAGTGTGAAGGCTATGTGAGGGCTATGTGAAGTCCAGTCTCATTGTGGATACTCTTACACACTTTATCTTCAGTACAAATTTTAATTTAAAATTAATAAGGTAAGAAAAGTAAGAGAAGAAAAATAATTAAAATATTATTAATGGAAAATTGGTCTCACTTTATTAGAGTGAAAAGACTTTCTAAAATTAGAAAGTACATATTCTTATGTGATGGACTAAAAATGAAAGAGTGCATATTCTTATAGGACGAAGGAGGTCCTAATTTATAATAACCTCAAACTTAAAAGAATATTCTCTATATTATGCATTTTATACTCATAAATTTTGAAAAAAAAGGATTTTGATATATAGATATTTTTCACTCAAAACTGAAAATGAGACTGGTTTTAGAGTACTATTAGAGCTAATTACATATCATTCATTCAGAATCCATACTCCTAGCCCTTAGGCTTATACTCCCCATGTCCCATAGAAATACCCACTTCATCCTATTCTATTTTCTTTTTTTGGAATGTTCCACTCTAAGAGCATCCGCAATATCGTCCTAGCCACTGAAAATGCGACTAGACGGTCGGCTATGGCAGTATTACGACCACCGAGCCGAGAGGAGGAGAGAGAAATGTCTGGGAGCTAGGGCGTGACAGAAAACTGCTCGGCGCCTATTGCGCGCCGAGCGACAGGTGAGCCATCCACAAAAAAAATTTAAAAAATTATTATTTCAACTTTGTTTTGACAGAATAGAATAATTGAGTAATCGAAACAACCAAAAATGAAGAGACACAAATTTACGTGGTTTACCAACGAGACCCCCGTTTTGGCCAGCGGCAAACAATTTAGATTTAAGACATACTCCCTCCGTCCCATTAAAGATGACTCATTTTTCTTTTTGGTTTGTCCCATCCAAGATTACCCATTACTATAAATGGAAATACATTTATCTCTACTTTATTCTCTCTCTTACTTTACTCTCTCCTCTTAATACACAAAATAAAACTGCATAAAATTCCGTGCCGCCCAAGGAAGGGGTCATCTTCCTTGGGACGGAGGGAGTACTAAAAAACTCGTTGCATTTCATTTCAATCACACCACTGAACTTTTATTTTTATTTTATTTTATTGAAGTATGTTGGAACTTTCTCTATGTTGGGACTGGGCTTCGCTATTGCGGATGCTGTAATGATACTCCCTTCGTCCTTGTTAATTGAGGCATTTCTTTTCGTCATAGAGTTTAAGAATAATGTGTTAAATGGATAGAGAATAATGTAAAAGAAATAAAGAGAATAAAGTAAAGGAAAAAGTTAATTTTTGCCAAAAATAAAAATGACTCAATTATCTTTGAACCTCCACAATAGAAAAATAACTCAATTAACATGAATCCGAAGAAGTATATTTCTAAATATAAAAAGAGTAAAGGTCAAAAGTGGTCCTAAACACATGACGATTTTACGATTTTTGTACAAAACATTATCTTTTGAATTATTTCGACCAACACAATTGAAAACGGGCCGGATTTAATCCTTTTTGGACGGCACCGTTTAAATACGACGATCAAAGTAAGTTTAATCTATTTTGACTAGATAATGTTACTAATTAGTAATTAACAAACTAAATTATAATTTAATTTTTTGAGTTACCAATTACGTTTCTTCTTCTCATCCCTTAATATCCTTATCACCAAAAACAACCACATATGGCAATACAATCAATTCAAATCAATAACTCTTGTGATTTCGACGCGATTCATCGTCGTCACCGCATTCCTAAATCCCTCATTCCCCAGCCACTCGGGCAAGTGCTGCCGCCTCCGCTAGTGCAACCAGCTCCCCCCTCACATCAAGCACCGCGCCTTCACCTCGATGAAGATTACACCATCATTCACGCCAACACCCGCTCCCCGAGACTGAGTCTGTTAATCACAACACTGACTCACCAACTCATTCCCCCAAAATTGAACCTAATTCTGTCCAATTGCCGCCGCCACCTATCAACCGATGCAACGACAAGCGGGGGTCAATTTTGTGCCCTTCAGTGCGAAATCGATAGGAGTGATGCAGAGATGATTCGGGCGGAGGTGAGGAATTACATGGTTGGATTGGAGGAGTAGTAATGGCGAATTGAACACCAGGAGAAGCAACAACATAAAATTGATACGAACTCGACACCCTTCCGCTTCAGTTCTTTAGCATCATCTCAAGATGGGATCGGCGTCGGTCTTGTGTCGGATGGCCGAGATGAAGCCCAACGCGAAGAGTAGTGAGAAGAGGGAAGCGAACTAGGAGTGGCGGCAAAGGTGGGGGCAGGCAGCGGCGGAGGAGTGTGGTGGAGTTGAAGGGGAAGAGAAGAGTGTTGGGAGATAGAGACCGTGTGAATTTGTCTTTTAAAAATAAGAAAAATATTAAATATTCTACTTTAACCCTCTAAATTAGTTAAAATAGTTTAAACAGTAGTTGACCGTTATTTTTAAACGGTGCCATCTAAAAAGGACTAAATTCTGACCGTTTTTAATTATGAGGAACAAAATAATTCAAAAGATAATATATTAGATCAAAATCGTAAAATCGTTATATGTTTCATTTTCTCTACTTTTCTTTTCTCTATCTTACTTATGTTCCACTTCACTCACAAAACTAACACTAAAATCTACTTCTATTATCATTTCTCAACCTCTCTACTCTACAACGACCGACGAAGTAATATTCAAATTTGGAAATTGCAGTCCCACCTTTTCAAATTCCACCCAAATTAAGAAACCCTAAGACCTCTCAAATCAAGGTTACAGCAACGATGGCAGAGGATGGAGAAGATTTGTTTGGTAGGATCCTCAAATGCTGCAAGGTCAGCGAGTCGCAGGAGGCGAAGCTCCTCAACTGCCCATTTGCGCGGGATTCCGAGAATGTTACGGACTCGATCCCCCTAACCCAGTTTTCCTCCATGACGCAATCGGAAGCCGATCACCTCGTCATAGTTACGCCGCCCGAAAGCCAGCCGATTTTGGAAGAGGACTCTGTGTTCCACACCCCGCCGGAACATCACTCCCGCTCTCACCTCTCCTCCTCCGAGGACCAAAACCCTAATGTGGATGACAGAAGGAGGCAGGTATTGGATGATGAGCAGGAGAGCAAGAGAGTCAGGGCTGTTTCTGGTGAGGAATATGATAGAATGAGGAAGCTTAGGGCTTTGGAAGCAGGAGGAATTGATAATGAGCCGGAGAGCAAGAGAACTAGAGCGGTTGCTGGAGATAAATCTGGTAGCAAATTAGGCGAAACAGAGGTGGTTGTGATCGAGGAAGATGATGAGGTTATTGATTTAAGTGATTCTGAGTTGGGGGAAATTGGAGTGCCTAGAGGTGAGAAGTCTGATTCAAGTAGGAGCTTGAAGGGGAAAGCTGTTGAAGAATGTGCAGAGATGCATGGTGGTGATGGGGGATGCAAGGCCAGAAAGCGTCGTCGATTGCCGCCATCCATGGATGTTGTTGAGGAGGAGGAGGTTGGATTGTTTGGGATGGTGGATAAACTCAGGGCCATTTTTGGATTTCCAGGTGCTGGTGAGCATGTAGACTTTCTTGAGACAGCCAAGAAGAATGGTATGGTGCTTCCGAAGCCAAGATGGCAGCAGGAATCCTAAATTTCTACATCACCCACCTTTTGATTATGTACAAAGTCAGTGTCTGTTCCGTTTCCATCATTGCATAGCCTGACCAACTAGTATGAGATGGATGAGTTTTGATTAGTTGTAATCAAGTTTGACATAGTATTGTAATGCAAGAGTTAAGTTTAGTAGTTAAACATTTGTCATAACATTATGTGGGAGTAATATGTTTTCTAAACTCAAAGTTTGGATCAAAAGATTCAGCTTTGATTATATATCTACGGAGATAATTTTATGCATGTATAGAAATTTGAAACTATGTATCATCTACAATTAGCATACTAAAACAAGATAAATCCCATAATATAGTATAAAAAGACAAGCAAGCAACTTATACCAAAATCAACAATCACAAGCTTTTGGATCGACATAGATAGCAAGGTACACACCACAAACCATATAAGGTTATGTCTACCTAAACTACACAGGGGTAAAAGCTCGAAAGCCTACCGGCTGACATACTCTAACAGCACCAAGCAAAGTCGAACCTCCACTGAATGACAAGAACTACGAGAGGTGGACATGAAGCAGAGACTTAGATATGCCTTTGGGCCAAAGTAATTTGTCCAGAAACTGTTCTTGTCATCCCTAAACTAGTCCTCTTTATGGCTTTGTGCAAATTGGTCGTGCAAAAGTCCACTCTGCTCGTTCTTGGTTTCAAGCCCCTCGCGTAGCTGGACAAGTGGCAGTGTATATTGTTAAGAGAACATCGCAAGAAAACTTCAATTGAGAAGAAAATGCACTGGTTTTAAAACAGCATCATTTGGCGAAAGCCTTTTGGAGTATGCCCACTTATCTCATCTACGTTTAACATAGTCTAAGCAATGAATATTCATTCCCAGTTGTGAGATCTACCAACGAATATCATCCAAGAAGAATCCAGCATGTTTCAGATTAGAGGGAGATAATGAATAACTTAGGTCTGTGCGGCTACATATTAAACACAACAAGGTAGTTATATACCTGCTGAAGAACTTTCTTTTGGTAGCGGTATCCCTGAGAAATAAGGGGAGAAAAAAGAAAAAAAAGGCAGTGTAAGAACACAATAATTTGAAGCCACTATACGCTTGTAATGGAAGATATAATTCGTTTTGGTAATCACCTTGTCAGTGCCATAGATATAATCGCAGTAGGTGAATACTGATGCAAAGTTACTTTGGCTCTGTCCACCAACATAGTGATGGTAATCATGGTAATCTGGGCCCCCGTAAAACGGAATATACTTTGTCGGAGTCCACGGGAAGTCATACCTGCAGAAAGCAATTTCAACATTAGTGGCAAATGAAAATCAGCAGATGAAGAAAAGTTGAAATAGCAAAGTAAAGTTCAGATTAATTATAAAATTTGACAGCAGCAAACAGTTTATGGAGAACAGATCGATTCAGAGAGTTCCATTTTACTGGCGAGATATCTTTGTCGTAAAAATTAATGGCAAATCTTCAGCATAAATCTGAAATTTATTATAGAATGTATCAAACTTCATTTGACAATAGATAATATATTTCAACAGAAAGGTAATTATGATCAAAAGAGAGATTTCAAGAAATGGGAGATATATTCACTAAAGTAGCATATAAGAATCATCCTTGGAGAAGCTCTGAGGAAAAAGTTAAAACAATTAAATAACTAAAAGATAGTCATAAGTGATAGTTAACCATTTTCTTATCAAGCGGTTATGACCTGTCTGATGTACATTGCTAGTAGCTAATGTGTGCAGATAGTCATAAGTGATAGTTAAACAAAGCTTAACCTAATCAAAATTAGTTTATAAGTCTAATTTAGAATATGAAAGTTATGCTACTGAAAATTCAATCAAATAAGAAAGATTGATGCCAACAGATGGAGGTTCTCGAAGGCAAATGGAAGATGTACAAATCTCACTTGTCACACCTGACAGATAACCTCTAACTTAGAAATTTTAGAGAGTAATGACCTCTTTTTTTAACCAAAACACGCGTAAGTATGAAACACATAATAAAAGATATGGCATCCAATGATATAGCTACTCTGAATTCACTAAGGGTTTGAGCCACACAGATACCAAATCAGGAAGGGAAAGAGGTCCCCTTAATAAAATTATGGGAAAAGATAACATCAAATAGAATAAATTAAGAGGCACACCAAGGGGGAGAGAGAGAGGCACAAAGTTAGTCCACTATTATTGACCTCATCCCACCAATGCATTTACTTTCCAGCAGATAAATCAAGTTATCAAAAGCAAACAGTTGGAAGGAATGGAATGAATAGCAGTGTTGAGGCATCATTGGGTCAAATGATGAAAAGCAATGCAGATATAATGAGAGATAAATGAATATAGAGGTGGAGACTTGTGAGTAAATTGCATCATGAGGATTAGGCATGCAAAGTGGCTTACCCACTGTGAGTCTCAATAGCCTCAATCTGCCTGAAAGCAATCCATAACCAGAATGTAATCATATGGCCCGGGGCAATGGCGGGCCCTAGAAAAGAGGGGATCCCGAGGATCAAAATCTCGGCCCAGTGAGCATAGGGCGCAGCAAAGCCAATGGGAGCAGTGTACTCATGATGCACCTTGTGGATTTTCTCATACCCCCACTTGCAATGCAGAAACCTATGGACCCAATAGTTTGTGTAGTCCTCCACAAGGAAATAGACCCCCAATTGCAGGGCAATTTCTGAAAATGAAGGCAGTGGCAAGCTGGTTCTTATTCCTATCAGCTTCATTAAAATGGAGTAATAAACAAATCAGAAATACTAGTAGTATTAAAAGCATGATCTTGATTAAATCCAACACAGATCACATCACAGCATGTTGAATTAAAAATTACCTGAACGGATGGATAGGAGACGAGCTGAAGCGGGCCGACGATAAGGAAGAAGGTACGCATTACCGATTTGTAGCAGCGGAGAGTGTCGGAGAAAGAGAGCCTGACCTTGGGCTGGATTTTGAAGGGGGCGACGGAATTGGAGAAGAAGTATTCGAGGAAGAGGTAGTAGAAGGGGAAGAGAGAGAAGATGAGGAAGAGGAAGATGATGTTGTGGCAGTAGAGGATGTAATCGGACTTGGTGGCGGAGTAATTGAACCAGAGGGTCTCGGCGGCCGAGAGGGATCTGCCGAGAGCCGCCTCCGCGTCGTCGATGGTGGCGTAAGGCAACATTGGCGACGCCGATTCGGACAAACTGTGACTGTGTGATGTGTGTTGTGTGCGAGTGATTGCAGCTCTTTCTGTGTGTTTGTGCTTGTTCAAGGATGACAAAACACTTTTCATTTATTTATTGGTTTTATTTGGGATCCCAATTATTAAATTTTTTTTATTATCATTAAATTAATTTGTGTTTTGGATCAAATAGTTATTCATACTAAGGTGTGAAAAGGGATATGTTTGAAGATCTCTAACTAGTAAAAGTTTATAGCATCCACAATGGGGTGTCCTATAGTCCGCCCTATGCTCCGCCATATTAGCATTCTATCTTTATACCTTTTCACATGCAGTAGGATGCCCTAAAGTCCGCCCTATAATTTTAAATACTATTTTTAAATTAATTTTTATGTTTTCAAATATGTCATGCAAAATATTAAAAAAAAACACCATAATTTAAGGCAAATCCTACATTACTGAAATCAGTGTTGGGTGTTGGAGTCGAAGTGCCGGTATTCGTCAGGGTCTGTACCCGGCTACCGTGCACCACCACCGAACATCGAAAATCCGTCTGGACTATTCGAATTTGGGAAATCATCGGGATTCATTATAAATTGCAATAGAGAGAATGAGATGAAAGAGTGAATGAAAGAGTGAAAGGAAGAAATAGAAATGTGGTGTATATATATAAATTTTGAAGAATTAACAAAAAAAGGAAAACGCATTGCATCGTCCGCGGTATCGTCCGCGTGACCCGCAGTGGGGCGGACGATACCGCGGACGATGCATGTTCCGACGCTATCATCCGCGATCAGGCGGACTATCATCTGCCCTACTGTAGATGCTCTTAGATTTGTATGAACATAAAGTGGAAAATTGTATGCAAAAAGTTTGAATATAATGATTTGAAATGTAGACTTATATTCACTCATTTTTTATTTTCCAAACTTTTATTGATTGTATAGTAGTACTAGTATTTTAAAAGAAAGTAACTTTTGATTCACTTTATAGTTACTATATTTGGTTATGCCTTGAGATTTTAATTGAGACACCCATGAAGTTATTGGTTAGTTATTGTTATAAATGAATTAAATATAAGAGGCAATTATCCATAGTTATAATAGATGATGAAATGCAATTTAAAACATAAAAATCTCATTTGCGAATACTAATAGCAAATTCATTATCATCACCGTAATAATAACAATACCACCAAAAAAGTGAATGGAAGAGCATGGAACTGAAGCAAGTCGATTCAAATGAGTGAGAGAGTGGTCAATAAATCATATCTCATGATGTATATTAATGATATGAACCAATCATGATTTTAATATAGGAGACCTCCCCTACTAACTATACTATCATTCCTAACAGCATCCACGGTTGGACGGATGTCCGACGGACATCCCGACGAACTTCCCAAAAACACATCATGCCACGTTATAAGGACATTCCACTGTACAGCCACTTCATAAGGACATCTCACTGCACAATGGCGGACATCTCCAAGGACATCCCGATGGACATCCACAATAATAAAAATTCACAAATTCACCAAATTAAACAATTTACGGAATTAAAATTTCGACATGAATACGGAGAAAATGCAACCACTTTATTTAAAACAAAAAACATACGTGATTATTAAAAAATACATAGTTAAAAAAACCAACCTCAAGCTTCGACAAATGCGGCCCCCGTCTCACTCCTCGTCCTCCCCGCCACCAGGCCTGTCGTGCCCGTGGCCGGTCCCGGAGTCACTCACGGGCAGGGATGGCATCCCCAAATCGCGCCGCATACTATCGATGACATCCTTCAGCATCAACTTGTATAAGGGGTCAGTCGCTGCATACCACTTCTCCATGGTGTGTATCAGGGTCTCATGCTGCTGTATGCGGGCGAGTGAGGGGAGCTCGGGATCGATTTGGGAAGGAGCTGCCGATTAGACCTCGGGGGACCCGCTGGCGCTTCCCCTAGCCATCCGCATCGCGGTCTTTTGCCCAACCAGGCGACGGCGGCGGGAAGACGATTGAGGGGTCGAGAACTCTGCCTTGGCGTCAGGGAGTTTATGGGAACCGGCACTGCTGCTGTACTCCCCGGAGGCGTTGATCTTCGTTCGCTTCAGCCAACCAGCTTCAACACCCGAACTAAACTTGGCGGAAGTCTGCACCATAAGATAGACCTCCCAATATTTGAATTCCCCGAAACCCAATTCATTGTCGGGGAACTGTTGGTGAGACAGAAGCTTAACATCATCGGCGGACATGCCGCTGGTTGCCGTGCGGAGGTTGTTTTGGTAGATGCCGGAAAATCGGCTGAGCTGCCTCCTCAGCCGCTCCCACTATTTCCGGCATTGCTCTCCAGTCTCCATCGTGAGGCTTCCCACCTGGCGGTTTGAATTGGAGGAAGCTTTGGCTAATGCGCCACCACATTCTATCGATATGCTGGTTAGCCCCAACGTAGGGATCCTCGACTACACTGATCCAGGCATTCGTCAGCGCGACGCACTCCCCTATGCTCCAGATGGTTCTCTTTCTCCCATCGGCTTCCTCCCCCTCCTCCTCAGGCCCCGCCCCACCCTCGTTCCCCGCACGCGAGGACGAGGTAGTGCCCTTGCCCTTGCTCTTCCCTCTCCCTTGCTTCCGCGTCCTCCCCGCCGCCGGTGGCATCTTAGTGGGAGACCCCCTGACCGGAGATAGCTCCAACTCCTCAAAAGAGAAAGTTTCAATGTCGGTGAACTGAGTCTCCAGAGGAGTACTCTGGGGGGAATCACTAGACAATAAATCCATGTAGGGGCGATAGACATTGTCCCCAGGTGATTGGGGGACCCCCTTCCTGCTCCCCCCGCAGCGGTGGGCATGCCCTGCATCATCCGGGGCATCATCCCCGTCATCGCGGCACTCATGCCGGGCATTTGGGGCATCATCCCACACCAAGGGGGTACATATTGTAGTACCCGAGCATCATCCCCGCCATTTGGAGTTGGGGCATCATTGGCGCAATTCCGGGCATCATCCCAGACATCGGTGCACTTCCACCGGCATTTCCCCTAACTCTAACGGGAAAAGTCGGCGTTTGTGACTCGCTCGTGGCGGGGGAATCACTATCGTGGTGCTCCATTTATCTTCATAAGAAATAAAAGTAGAGAGAGAAACTCGTTAAAGCAAGTGGTGTGAATAAAATGAAGTTCAACGAGCTGTATATATAGAGTTTTTTTAAAATTAAAAATCGGGACGTCCGTCGTGGCACCGCAATGGCGGACGTTCCGACGGACGTCCCCGGAATGCCACGGAACTCTGGTGTCCGCAACGCACGTCCGCGTCCGCCTCCCTGCTGCCTAATGGCGGACGTCACGCGCAGACTTCCGACACGCCGGTCTGACGTCCGCCGGGACGGCCACCGTTACAGATGCTCTAACATTAATTTCCCATTATTAATCACTCCCTCACATAAATATAAAATAAATGGACTCCTAAACTGTACTCCTATTATTGTTATAGGAGTAATATTTGTTTTTATGTCACTCCATCTGCAATGGCGGACTTCCGCGGATGTCAGACCGGCGTGCGCGACGTCCGCCATTATGCAACTGTTCAGCGAATACGTCCGCGCCTTTCCGCTGAAGTCAGTCACGACGTCCACCGGGACATCCGCCATTGCATTGACTCCCACGGACGTCGGCGCGGAATTCCTAATTTTTGCATTATTTTTTTTGAAAATATTCTATAAATACGTCTCGTTGCATTTCATTTCATTCGCACCACTTGTTTTAACAAGTTTCTCTCTCTCTAAATTTCTTTTATATTTCCGTAATGTCTGGTAGTGGTAGTGGTGGTGGTAGTGGTTGTGGTGGTGGTGGGCATTATGAACACATGATGCGGATGATACACGCACGTGTGCGGGAGGCCGCGGAGAGGGAGGAACAAGCGGCCTCGGCGCCGGCGGTGCCTTGACCCATCCATCGTCGCACTATAGTGCCCCGGGATCACCTCGCTGCCCACAGTCGGTTGTACGAGGATTGCTTTGCGCCGGAGCCACGGTTTGGGGAAAACCTATTCCGGCGGCGGTTTAGGATGCACCGTCCGCTCTTTCTGCGTATCGTGAACGCTTTGGAGCGTCGATACATGTATTTTAGGGTGCGGGGGGATGCGGCTGGTAAACCCGGCCACACGCCGGTTCAGAAGTGCACTGCCGCAATTAGGCAGTTGGCATACGGAGGTGTGGCCGACATGTTCGACGAGTACCTCCACATCAGCGAGACGACTGCCCGCGACTGCCTGAAGTATTTTTGTCAGGGCGTTAGGGAGATATTCGGGGATAGGTATCTTCGTAAGCTTACCACCAAAGATTGTCAGGCTCCGCTGGATATGCACGAGAATCAGCACGGGTTTTCGGGGATGTTAGACAGCATAGATTGCATGCATTGGAAATGGAAGAACTGCCCCGCTGTCTGGAAAGGGATGTACACTACTGGTTTCAAGGCCAAGAATCCCACGATGATCCTTGAAGCAGTAGCTGACTACCGGCTGTGGATTTGGCATTCCTATTTTGGAGTAACCGGGTCTAACAACGATATCAACGTCCTCCAGTCGTCGCCCCTCTTCAACGACCAGTGCATGGGCGTCGGTCATGCCGTCAGTTTCGTCGCCAACGGCAACCAGCACAGTATGGGCTATTATTTGACGGATGGGATATACCCGATGTGGCCCGTCTTTGTGAAGACCATCAGATGCCCAACGGATGCAAAGAAGGTATACTTTGCGCAACGTCAGGAGGCAGCGCACAAGGATGTGGAGCGGGTATTTGGTGTGCCCCAGTCTCGATGGGCGGCAGTAAAGGGTCCATCACGGCTGTGGTATGTTGACAGCATCGCTGACATCATTACGCATGTATTATCATGCACAACATGATTCTCAAAGATGAAGGCCCAGCGCTGACCGATTGGGCCAACGATGATGCTATGGCTGCGGGTCCAAGCCACGGCGTGGCCACTGGCAATGTACACATGGGGATATCCCATGACGATGTCGAGCGAGTCCGTGCATTCGCCGACATGCGCCAAAAATAAGCCCATGTTCGACTCCAGAACGATATAATTGAAGAAGTATGGCAGCGGAGGGGTCGTCGTTGATGGAGTTTTTAATTGTTGACATGTATTTTTTTATTTTTGTGAAATGTACTTTTCTTTTTTTTAATTAATGAAATTTTTATTCCATATTCATTTCGAATTTTTCATCCGTAAATTGCTTAATTCCGTAAATTGTTAAATTGGTGAATTTGTGATTTTTTTTAATGTGGGAAGTCCGTCGGGATGTCATTGGGGATGTCCGCCACTGTGCAGTGGGATGTCTGTATGACGTGGCATCCGCAGTGGGAAGTCCGTATGACCTGGCAGGAGGTGTTTTTGGGATGTCCGCGGGGATGTCCGCCGGGACATCCGCACCACTGCGGATGCCCTAACAAAAGCGTTGGCAGCTCACTATTGGGTGGGCTTTATCAATAAAGTCCACTGAGACGCAAAAGTATGAAATGGGTCGAAATGCTTCTCTGGATCAATGGGCTGACTACTTTTTCATACTCAGAAATATTTTCTATTGATTTTATCAGTAAAATAAATATTATACTCCTAAGGTCCCATAAAATTTTAGCCAATTGAAATGACATAATATAATTCATTCATAATTGATAAAATATGAGAAAATAGAAAAATGATACTTAGTTAAAATAGTGTTAGTAGATAGTGGAACCTATATTATTATTACTCTTTAATGAGTTAGTAATGGTGAGTCATAGTGATATAAGTTGTAAATAAATTGATATATATGGGTAATGAGTTGGAGATAACTTTCCATAAATAATAATGTTCATATTTTTATGGACTGACGAAAATAGAAAGTGCACATATTTTTATGGGACGGGGGAGTAAAAAATATAGAATTAGTAATATTGGTGTTAATCATGAGTATGATTTATGTGTATAATATATTACCATTAATAAAAATTAATTCAATTCATTTAATTGTTAACTGCACTACATAGCTATATGTAATTAATGAATTTGAGTGTTTTTTTAGTTTATAAACTGAAATGCTACTAGTATTCATTTTATTAAGAAGACCGTGTTTATGTATTTTTGTTTTAATAATATGGTTACATTTTATATTGCAGGGAGATGATTAAAGTATAACTAATATTAAGTGTGTAACTAGAGAATAAATTTCAACCATGAGATCAAAATGGTCTAGTTCACTATATGAGTGATTTACTTCACTATAAGAGTGATTTAGCTCACTATAAGAAGGAGTGAACCAAAACACCATTATAGTGAAGTATTTACTTCGTGAAGGATTTAGTTCATTGTAAAGGCGTTTTGGTTCACTCTTTCCTATAGTGAACTAAATCACTCATATAGCGAACTAAATCGCTCTTGAAGTGAACTAAATCCGTGTTCTTTAGTTATGCATTTAAATAGTGGTTTCTCTAGATCACTACTCTTTATATCGTATACTTTTCTTAAACCCTGTATAACTATGGCATACAATTATAATTTTCCAAATAATTCAATTAATAATTACAATTTCAATTTTTAGTCATGAAATCGCAATTTTCTATTTATATATTCTATTGAAATTTATATTTGAACAAGTAAAAAATCTGAATTTTATTAATAATAAAAATAATATAAAAATACAGTTGTTGGTTGGTTTGTAGATGTATTTCATATAGATACATCAACGGCATTTGAAGGAAACAGAATCAGCCCACCACCTCTCTCCCACTCCTCCTTCCTTTTCCAATACACTATCTATGATTCTCTAATCTCTCTCTAACTCCCTCCATGTCTGATCAGAGAGATCTCCGAAGAAGGAAGCTTTCGGCCAATCGAAGAACCGCCAGACGACCGCCGCCGGAAGCTCGTCCATCGGAATACGCCAATATTCTGACGAGCTACAAGTCGGAGCCAATTCTGCCAAACGCCGGCGGCGGAGAGGTGGTGGTGATCGTAGAGCAGCAGGTGGAGGAAGTGCTTTATCGGCCGCAGACATGTGCGGACATATTTTTGCCCCCTTCTGAACCCTTACAGGTAATCAATTCATCCTCGTGAATGTAATCAATTAAGAATCAATATTTATCAATCGGATTAACTAATCGTGAAATCAAGCTAGTACTCTGTTATTGATCATAGTAATTATCCAACCAAACTGCGGATTGAACAAATTGTTTTGCAGCGGTACAATAGAGATGCAAAGGTAGTGGTAAATGTGACGGTTGAGGGAAGTCCAGGAGCAGTTAGAACCATGGTTAAGTTAGGATCTGACGTGGCGGAGACGATCAAGCTCGTCATCAACAAATACAACCAAGAAGGCAGAACGCCGCCTCTTCGTGAAGCCGCAGCGGCTCATTTTGAGCTTCACCACTCCTTTTTCAGTCTTGAGAGTGAGTTCTCTTTCAATATAAATACACATCAATTTCAAGTTGATAGCAGAACCTCGTTTTATCCCCAAAAATTAGTAACCATGGATGGCACCCTTGGCTTTGTTTGTTGTACACTTCAATTTATGATTCATGTCATAATAATAATCTTCAAGAATTTATATCTTTTGGATTTCATGGATTAGTTCTTGAAGTAATGGCGATTAATGATTGATTAAAATTGTGGCAACAAAAATAACAGGCCAAATTGGTACATAAAAAAAAGGTAGGAGTACGAGTATAATTAAGTTGAGTGTAGTGTCGTTAACGCTGTGGTTAAAAATGAATAGGGCAGAAAACAACACCACACTCAACTTCACAAAAAGTTCATCTATACAGAGTACTAATTTCAGTGAATAACAAATTCTGCAGTTTGCTACAGCCTACATTACATGAGCATGAGTAGAATTAAGTTAATACTGCTCCACTATTTTATATTATTACTAACTGTATTTGTTAATTTTTAAAAATAGAATTGAAGAAGTCAGATTTGATGGGTGATATTGGTAGCAGAAGCTTTTATCTTCGCAAGCAGAGTAACATCAGCAACCATGAAAATGAAGCAGCACAGATTTCCAATGCTCATCCTTTCCTTCAAAAATTCTTCAACACCATTATTCGAGCAACACACAAGATATGGAAAATATTTGGTTGCATTCCTTAATTTATTTAACTATATTACTACTATTTTTTACACTCCTACATGTATATATTAGAAGAGTAAGTTGTTACTAGTTTTTCGATGCCAATCATCATTTTTGGATGGTCGGTTAACATGGGAAGGCTGCATTGTGTACATATATATTTGTGGTATTGTAAATCTCATAATTTGAATTGTTACAAAGAGTATTCAACAATATGTTAGTATCAAAATAAATGATACACACTTAATTTTCGTAAATAATATACATTGTCTTTAGTTAGAGCTTTCCCCTAACTGCTACATATATACTACTATATATTCAGTCACGAATCCTAATTTCCTATTAGCTACCATCAAAATCAAACATTAACATATTATTTTTTTAGTAATAAACTATGAACTAGTTGGATTATTATTAGATTCCATTGGTCGTTTTTATTTTGCGTCTCACTTGTGACAAATATGATTTGAAGAGAATTCATGTGATGTGAAGTCATATTCTCTAATGGACAAAGACAAATTTCGATAAATTTCCTAGAACTTTCCCTATCACATCACCATGCAATCATTTTCTTTCATTATATATCTCCCAATAAAAAAACCATCAATAATCTGCACGCTTTACTTATTTCAATTTTTTGTTTCTCTCTCTCGACATATAATTTATATTTGTATTATTTTATTGATTTTGTAGCAATTTTAGGAGTCCGTAGTGACTAGAGTATCCACTATAGGAGGAAAGGGGGCGGACGAAAATCTGGGGCGAGGGTGGGGCGGTCTATAGTGGATCGGACGTCCGCCCCGGGGCGGACAAGAAAAATGGGGCGAGGGTGGGGCGGTAGAGGCTTCACCTCCTACAGGGCGAGGACGGGGCGATGGTGGTGGCGGCGGGGCGATCCAGGGCGGACAAGAAAAATGGGGCGAGGGAGGGGCGGTAGAGGCTTCGCCTCCTACGGGGTAAGGACGGGGCGATGGTGGTGGCGGCGGGGCTATCCGGGGCGATGGGGGGATCTATAGTGGGGCGACGGGCTATGGACGTCCGCCCCGTTTGAGTTTTTTATTTTTTTAAATTTTTTCGAAAATTATATCTATAAATACCACTCCTCCACTTCTCATTATTTTCACACCAAACATTCCACCTCTTCACCCACATATTTTCTCTCGCTATAATTTGTAGTCTGAAATGGGCGATTTATGGAAGGACGCGTGGAATTATCTGATCCAAGAGGTGGAGTACGAGGCCGAGGGGGAGGAAGCGGCGGAACGCAATGCGGAAGTGGCGGAGGGCGCGATCCCTCGTGCGATTAGTCGTCGGCGGACCATCCCACGAGACCATACCGGAGCGCACCAACGTCTAATGGCTGACTACTTTGTGGATAACCCACGGTATCCACCCGAGATTTTTCGCCGGCGATTCAGAATGTCGCAACCCCTTTTCAACCATATAGCGATGAAATTGGCGGAACGTTACCGGTGCTTCACCCTCCGGAGTGATTGCACTGGCCGGATCGGGTTGTCGACGCTTCAGAAGTGCACCGCTGCAATCCGGCAGCTTGCGTACGTCGGACCAGCTGATATGTTTGACGAATACCTACAGATGGGTGAGACGACTGGCCGCACGGTGCTTAGGCAGTTTTGTAAGGGGATTCGGGAAATATTTGGTTGGGAGTTCCTACGAAAGCCCACCCCTGCTGAATGTCAAAATCTGCTGGATATGCATGGTTCGATCCACGGTTTCTTAGGAATGTTAGGAAGCATCGATTGCATGCATTGGGAGTGGAAGAACTGCCCGGTGGCGTGGAAAGGCCAGTTCACAACTGGATTCAAAAGCAAACATCCATCGATGATTCTGGAAGCCGTAGCAGACTACCGCTTGCGGATCTGACATGTGTATTTTGGTGTTGCCGGTTCGAACAACGACATAAACGTTCTTAGTCATCGCCGCTCTTCAATGACGAGTGCCGGGGCGAGGGTCCAGAAATCAGCTTCGTAGCCAACGGCACGCAATACACAAGGGGATACTATTTGGCAGATGGGATATATCCCCGGTGGCCCGTATTCGTCAAGACAATTAGCCAACCGGTAGGACCGAAGAAACAATGCTTTGCCCGGAAACAAGAGGGTGCTAGGAAGGATGTTGAGCGAGCTTTTGGTGTCCTCCAAGCGCGATGGGCCATTATACGGTGCCCGGCACGAGTTTGGCACGAAGATGATGTCGCAAATATTATGTTAGCATGTATCATATTGCATAATATGATAATAGAAGATGAAGGATTTGGGGCAGAGCGCTAGGCACCGGAAGAGGGCGCAAGTACAAGTAAAGGATTCGCCTCCGCGCCGATCCAGATGGGCGTACCACGGAGCAATGAATATTTGATCCAACGTTTCAGTGATATGCGCAGGAGCACAACACATACCACACTCCAGGCCGATTTGGTTGAAGAAGTTTGAGCACGTAGGGGAGGTGCCGGTGCAGTGTGAACACTATTATGATGTTTAATAGATTAATATTTCGTTGTATAATTTTACCCCCCACTTTAATACAACGAAAATGTAGTGTTTAATTTTAATTTCTTCACTTATACCCGTTTTTTTATAATTACGTATAGTCCGATAAATTTAATTACTTATTATAATTGAATTAAAATTAAAATTAAAATTAAAATTGGTTATTAAAATTTCGGGGCTATTGGAAGTCCGCCTATAGTGGGGCAGTGGAGGAAAAAATTGGGGCTATGAAAAGTGGGGTTGTGGACAAAAAAAGGGGGTGGGGCTATTGGGGAAGACCGCCTATAGTGGATGCTCGTGTCCACTATAAGGCGGACACCCAAATAGCCCCGCCCAGTTTTTATCCATAGCCCCAGTTTTTTTGTCCACAGCCTCAATTTTTTGTTTCCGCCACTATGGTGGACACCAATAGCCCCAAAATTTTTATTTTAATGTTTCAAGCAATTATGAATAAATTTATCGGACTATACGTAATTAGAAGAAAACAACTATACGTGAAGAAATTAAAATTAAAGTATAAATTTTCGTGGTATTAAAGTACAGGAAAAATTATACAACGAAAATTTAATCTTGTGCAAATCACAAAGGTGTTCACAAATTTAATCGAGTTGGAATGGTGTGAAAATAATGAATGGAATGGGGTGTATTTATAGGTGAATTAAATTGAATAAAAAAAAATGAGGGGCTCTAGCCGCACCGGACACCGCGCCACTCTAGGAGCCCCGCCTATCCGCCGCGTCCGCCCCGGAGTCGCCGCATGCCCGTCCAACGCCTACCGCGCCCACACTCCTCGTCCGTCCCGGGGGCGGACATCACCTCCACTATAACCGCCCCGAGATCGCCCCGGCGGGGGCTATAGCCGCGCCTCAACCATAGTGGATACTCTAATTAGTATGGGCTCTTTATCTCCGCCCCAGCACTTTTTGAGCATAAAATCAAGTTTTTGGTCTTCTTTGGTGCAAAAATATCATGAAAATTTCATACTGATTGTGTTATTGACCAATTCTTTATTTGACCATGATCTATAGTTTAATAGTAATATAAAGGTAGCCAAGTAAACATTCACCAAACTCATAGTTTATTAAACCAAATAATACTAGTACTAAATTAGGTTGAACAAATCCACTACTCACTAGATAATGATTTTATGATTCCAACTACTAGTAGTAGTAGTAGTATAATTCTGTAATTTATTAAAAAGCTAAATATTTTCAACCTCGAACTTAGCTCATTTATCTAATAATTTTTAATTAGTTGATATCTAAACAAATAAATAAGGAGTTATGACTTATGAGTGGATAAATTATAATCAAACTAATGATTAGTTTGATATACCTAAACGAAATAAAATCAATTTTTATACACTACAAACTTCCACTTGGCCCTCTTTTCCTCCGCCGTTAAAGTTTCGATTCCGGTCATCTCCGATTCCTTTCTTTCGCCGGCGGAGATTCGTTTCTTCAAAATTGAAGCTCCACGGTTCTCTATATCACCGTCTCTATTTTATCTCTCAAACATCAGCGTTATTTTTTAGGGGAAGAGAGTAATTGAGAAAGGGGAAAAAAGGAAGAGGATATGGGAGAGGTGTTAGCATGGCTGCTCTTCTTCTTCATACTAGTTGCTCTCCTCGTTATGATTGTTTTCCAGGTTATGATCCATAAAAATTCCTTAATTTGTACGTGTATTTTTTGGATTTGTCTTCATTGTGCTGCTAGGGAGATGCATAATGTTGTGGAAAATTCCTGCTTTCTTTGATTTTGTGGATAGTTGGTTGGTTATTTTATTCCGCAATGAAGGAGTGGAGTGTTAATCTGATTTGAGATTCGACCATTTTTCTGTTGAAACTTGAGAGTTTTTTTGTGTCGATGAGTTCGCTTAGTTAGTATGTACTTACTATACTCGTTTTGAGGAATTTTCTTATTGGCTTAACTAATCAAATTATGTGTAAAAGCTTCCCAGTGCTATCAATACTTGTATATTGCTTAGAATTAATTATTCAGGCTAAAAAATTGATTCATCTACATTTAGCATAACTTTTACAATCCGACTATTATCATTCTGAGAGGAAATGTACCTGAAAGAGTTTCTGATTTTAAAACTGATGAATCTGGGATTTTGTTATGCATGATTTATCAAATTGAAACAAATGTAGATAGAATTCTTGTTGTTTAAGGATTGTGGGTTTTGAACATTCTAGATCAGTATATTTAATTTTGAATTTGATGGAAAAGGTATAGAGTCATCTGTGTTATAATCTTCATCTAACCTTTGGATTCAAGATCTGGTTAATAATATAGTGAGTAGGGTACGTATGTAGGTTTTGAATCTGAAGAATGCATAGTTTACCTATTCATCCCAGGTTCGGTATGAGTTGGCTTCTTTATGATCTTGCAGAGGAAACTTTCTTTTTTGGAATTTTGATTGTAGCTAGTGGTATTGCTCACCCTTGTATGAATGAATGACCAAACAATGACTAAGGTTTACATATAGTACAGTTTAAAAACACTGAGGAAAATTTAGCTGTTCGTGTTTTTCCTTTAATACTCCCTCCGTCCCATAGAAATAGGCTCTTTAGGGTTGACACGGGTTTTAATGTGTACTTGGTAAAGTAAGAGAAAGAGAAAAAGTAGTTGCAATTGTGTAGTGGGTGGTAAATGATAAAGTAAAAGAGAAGAAAAAAAGTTACCATAAATGGATATGGACTATTTCTATGGGACGGACGAAAAACGAAATATGGCCTATTTCTATGGGACGGAAGGAGTATTACAGAGTATGCTGCTCTAGAGCTGCATTCTGAAGTTTGTACGTTGTCTTGATTCATAAAAACTGCATGTAATACAGTATCTTTAACCCTATTCCGCATTTAATGCAGCTTATGTGCTTGGCGGATTTAGAGTTTGATTATATCAATCCTTATGATTCGGCGTCTCGAATAAACAAAGTAGTTTTACCAGAGTTCATCACACAAGGAGTTTTGTGCTTCCTCTTCCTTATCACTGGACATTGGTTTATGTCACTTCTCTGTGTCCCGTACCTGTACTACAACATGAGACTGTAAGGTTCTTCTGCTTCTGCTTCTGCTTCATTCTTAAATTAAACATATCTTCTGCTTTTGATATTCCATGAGACATGAACTCTTTGAACTTTATTTTATAGTTATTCTACTTCAATAAACTCAGTGGCTCAAGGTAGCTAAGAAGATAAATATGAATAAAAGATAGCATCCGATAATAGAGATTAAAAACATCCAAAACACACATCAACTGATGATTTCAATGGTTAAGATTCTCATCACTTCCATTTCCTAGTTTGCTTCGATACTGTCGTCTTGGTTTTGGACATATCTTCTATTGCATGAACTAGTAGGGTGTCTTTGATTATAAGGCACATGTCACTTATACATACCTTGAGCTGTAACCTTTCTGGCACTACCTTTTGTTTGTGATGGTGTACTTAGGATGGGCAACAGCAGATATAAAACCAGTCTTTTCAATGCTTAGAATTACTGGTATCACACTTGGGGTGTCATTCGGTCCCATCTTAGTAGGTTTCAAGACCTAAATCAGGACTTTACATGCACTTATTTTCTCTAACACGTTTGTATTTTTCACCGAGGTTATATTGTAGTGTGATAGTGGAAGATTTTATCTATGGTTGAGTGGCAAAAACAGTAGCATAACCCCGAGTCATGATAATTTCTAGCAAAAAGTCATGCCATTCGTCAATAACAAAATAACTTGAACCCATAGAGTGTGTTTTATGTGACCAAGACCCTAAAGTAAAACTGAAACTTTTGGTTTTTATTTCCCTAACTGGATCGAAACATATTGGCTCGGTTTGGATGTGTGGTGTCAGTTTAGTTATGCTCGTCCCTACTTGTGTAATCGATGGCCTTTCCTTGTTAGCCCTGTACTTCTTCTGTGGGGGTGAATATAAGGCTTTAACCTTTTTCGCTCACATGCATCGTTTGATATTTGGTCATGCCAGTTTGTTAGTTTTTATACATGTGGGTCATTTGACTGAAGTTATTTTGTGCATGCGAAAATGTTTAATCAGGTACCTTCAAAGACAGCACCTCATAGATGTGACTGAAATCTTCAACTTGTTAAATTGGGAGAAGAAGGAGAGACTTTTCAAGCTAGGCTATATCATACTTCTTCTGTTCATGTGTTTGTTCTGGTAAGCTAGTCTCCTTCCCCCATATCATCTGATATTTAGAAGAGATTAAATTGTTAAACACAATCTGAAAATATGGTGTAGGATGATTTACAATGCACTTGAAGACGACGAGAATTCGTTTTAGTGTTTCTGTTAGCAACAGTCCCAGACACTCGAGCTGCTGCTGCTGCTGCTGCTGCTGCATTCTGTTTGGATGGATTGGGTGAAAGCGACATCTTATTTGATTGTATTTTATAATTTGAGGCGTCTTTATAACTCTTTTAAAGTTTCGATTTAAGTTATTCCTCTAATTTGGTTTTATCTTGAAGGTGTAATATACTCCTAGTTCAGATGTAAACTTGTTTCTTTTTTGATGTACCAAACTTGCGCGCTCCTCTCTTCGGAATTGGGTTACTTACACTTTTAAGGACATCTTTTTTCCTTTCCACCTTAATTTAATCTACTTTCATATCCATATGTGATACTATATCTATCTTTTTCCCTTTCCACCTTAATTAATTCCACTTTCATGTTCATATGATACTATATCTATGTATAGAACTTCCGGAGATATCCATCTTTAAAAAAATAAAAATAAAAATAAAAATAAAAACTCATATTAGGTTCGAACTTATCTTAAGAGCTTTGAAAAGTGATGCAAATAGGAGTAATAAATAAAAAGGTCCAATAATTATAAAAAAGTTATTCAAATCTATATATATACAAAAAACGCTAGAAGGAGGGCTTGAACCTCCGACCTTGTGGTTAACAGCCACACGCTCTAACCAACTGAGCTATTCCAGCTTATGTTAATGTAGTACTAATATGTTTATAAACTCTTTCGCTAATTAAGTTTAAGTAGTAGTGCTAACAAAATTAAAACGTCTTTACAATAAATATCGATGAGCTCGAATACCCTCACTTTGAACTGAAATCGTTAATCAACAGTCGACGAAGCCGCCAAAGACGAAGAAACAAATCCGCAGTTTCAGGTACACTGTTATTTGTTTCTTGGATTTGTCCAACAGCTCGTTTAAGTTTCCCTTTTTTTTGGTTTTGTTTGCCTGGATTAATCGATACAATTTGTGTTGGAGTGGAGAGATATAATATAATCTGTGTTTGGTTGTATTTGAAAATCATGTGGTGAACTCATTTTGATAAGGGTAGAAAACAAATTAGTTATTCAATTTGATTCCCACTTGTTTGGAGAAGGAAAGTGTTACAGACTCAATTCCCACATCGGTTGTGAGAACAACTGATGTGAGGTATATAGACTAAATGGGCTCTCTCTCCTAACAGGTTAGTCTTTTGGGATGAGTTCTCCTGTTTGGTCTGTATCAATTGGCTCTTTCATTGAGAGCCCAAACGGCTCGGAGTGGTGGCCGGACAACGAACTCGCCGTGACCAACGAGTGCGTTTGGGACCGCTCGGAGTGGTGACCCACGGAGTGGTGGCCGGGCAAAGTGAAGTAGTATACTATGCATCTTTCAAAACATCAAGTTGCTAAGTTGCTAAGTATACTACTCCCTCCGTTCCATGAAAAAAGTTGCTAAGTCGAACAAGGATCCAAAAGTAGAACACAGGAGTAACCTTGCACAACAGGAGAAGGTCTCTGTCCAGAAAAAGGAAGGGAGGTGAGATTGATGAAATCTTTGCTGCAAAGAAACGCAAGAAACTGGAAACGGAAAAGAAGGCTGAGGCCGAGGCCAAAGTAGCTGCTGCAAAAGTGAGACCACTCGACAAAAAGAAGAGAGAGTGTGTGAAGAGCCACTCCTTTGAACACAGTTCATTTGCAGCGGCACTTCTGGACCGAGGAAGAAAACCGTTGATGGGCTGGCCGTGTTTTCAGAAGAAGAGCTGGGCATAGGGAAGCCTGATGCAGGAGGAACTGCTCTGTGCCCTTTTGATTGTGACTGTTGTTTTTGATTGATTGAAACCACAATTTTGTTAGCTGCTTAAGATTTTGCATCTCTTTCTTGTAACTATGAATGTTAGCAGATTCTAATATATGATGTCCAAATTAAGCCATCATTTATGTGAATGAACTTGTGTTTTAATCTTATACAAACAAGGATTTGAAATCCTACTTCTCTTTATTTAATGAATGCCCAATGTGCCAAGCAGATATGAGATATGCATATCGATTTATTCTGCGTATGCCAATTCACTTGTACTTGTCATATGTTGGAAGAAACATTATCAAGAAAGGGAGTCATCAAATTAACAGAAAAAAGTGAGTTTGTCAATGCCAAAGGCTAACTGAAGCTTAGAACATCTGTAACTACGTATCTGCCAGAGGCATTCTGGTTACAAGCTAAGGATGAACTATCCAAGACCTGCGGTAGTATCCTGTCGTGGTGCATCAGCCTTTATACGGGGTGGCCTAACTATCCGATCAATGAGACCATATTCAAGAGCCTCCTGAGCGTTGAAGCGCTTCACCCGACTTAGGTCCTGGTGAACCTGCATATTCATGTCCAAGAATTAGTGCACATGTCAACAGAAATACCAAATGCCATAAAACAAGAGCTTTTGGTTATCTTTTGCAAACTGCTTTTTAAATCTTGCACAAGACCAAAAACGGGCTAAAGTTCATGTACTTTATGGAAATTGTCACAGTAAAAGATGCTCAAATTCATTAAATTCCACTTGGCACTAGAACAGAAATGAAGATAATAAAAAATTATTGACAATTATGACCTTCTCAACTGGCTGGCCAGTTTTCTGAGCCAGCTCCTTGAAAAGATAGTCTCTTATTCGTAGCAGCTCATCAGCCTCATTACGAATATCATCAGCCTAGAAAAGGGTTCTCAAACATATGTTATAAGTTGCTGGCAAGAGCAAAATGAGGCTAGAGATACAAGAAAAAATAATTGATCAAACCTGACCACGCGCAGCTCCAGCTGGAGATTGTAATGAAACTCTTGACAGCGGCATGGCAAAGCGATTACCCTTCAAGAAAAGGAAATTGTAAATGAAATCACTACACTGAGTGTCAGGAATTTCATATTATCATACTATTATGCAACTCAACGAATCTGATGAGGAGGCTATCAATTGCCACATGACAGAGAAAAGCTGAACATTCAAAAGGCAAGAGCTTTTTGTCATTTTTATAGAACGACATCAAGAAACACAAAAAAAGAAACGTAATAAAATCGCCATGTTCTACTCAACACATACAGGTTTTTAGACCTAGCTTATGACCGAAGACATATCTTTATGAGCTATAATTTCATATTTGTATGGACAGAAGAATTTAATATTGTTATTATATCTAACTATACATTTAAGCCCTTAAACAATGTACCTTCTCGCCAGCGGCAAGGAGAAAACCTGCCAAATTATAAGCATATCCAACACAGTGAGTGCCAACAGGACTTTTCAAACTCTGCATCGTATCATAGATAGCCATGCTAGGAGTGAGCTGCAACAGAGATGCATAGTGATCATAAGATTTTTAATGGAAAAGGAGGAACTAAATATTAAATTATGACATAAGTCATAAAGAGTGCTACAAACATTAAAAAATGCAAAAATGTATGTGCCAAGTTGTAAATGAAGAACTCACGTCTCCTCCAGGGCCATTAATGTACATATAGAGCCTCTTTGAATCCTCAATACTGTCGAGGTACAGCATCGTAGCAAGTATCTGATTGCTGAACTCCTCGTCTATGTTTTGCCCAATAAAAATAACACGCTCACGGTACTGCAGTTAAAGAGATTATTAACTTCTGTCAGATGAGTTTCAAAGAAGGTGGTACCGTTTAACATAAAAACAAACTTCGATAATTTATAATGCAGGGAGTGGACACGAAATAACTCATCTTCTATGCACATCATATAACCAATTGTTCCGGGAATAACTAAGTGGCAACAGATGATCTGATGACATGCTTGATAGCATAGCACAAATCTTTGATAAAAACAAAGGAAATATGGTAAAGCTATGATGATCTCTCAAACTCTATTTTATAAAGTAATTCAAAAAAGAAGTAATTCATACAAATTTACTGGACATGTGTAGCCAGATAGACTTACAAGAGCATTCCACAAATCAACCCACTGCCAAGTTCCTTCAACTGGGTTTCTGTAAGGCACTCTAGGTGTTCCAATAGGCATCATTGCTACACGACCCCTTGTTGGTTTGGTATTAATGGATCTGGAAAAAGGTTAAAATGAGTCATTTAGAAATTATCAAGACAACAGAATATGCATATCTAATAGTAGTATATTATTTATCCAAGACAAGATTTAGAAGTGAGAGATGTATGCTCTCGAGCCAAAGAAATTGTTCAAGGAAAACTAGTAGGAGTTGATTACCACTGATGATGTACCCAAAGGGGGGAAAAGAAACCCAAGAGTAACATCCTTCAAACTTTAATCAACATATACTTTTATGTTCAAAGGGTGAAAACATGGATTAGGGAACAAAGTGAGTATACACAAGTTAAAGTGCAATATTTACGATTTTTTTTTCAAAGTGCTTATCCTGTCCCTTTAAAAAATTACATAGCAAAACGGGAATAAGCAAACTCAAAAAGGGGAGTTCCATGCATATTAAAAATCAAGTCATGCCCCAAAAATATAAGGATTGAATTTGAAGGAGAGTAGAGACTGTAGCGTACACTCAAATCCTACACAAATTTGAGCTTTAAAAATCACTAAAACTTGGAGAATTGCTTGCTGATTGAAATATGCAAGCATAGCCAGCATAAACATTGACTTCTCACTCTACTACAGAAAACTTCTTTAAACTTCACTGGCCAAGGTTGATATTGTTGTTAATCTTCAATTCTAAGCAATAACGTCCACCTAAACTGACCGGTTTTGCTGTGACCAAGCATGTGCATCTTACCTTCTCATTTCAATGGTAGCACTAGGGTCATTTGTTTAAATTTAAAGCTAATTAACAGCCCCTCCCAATCCAAGTTTCCAACTACATTTCTCAAAATTGGTGTCTTTTTCGATTCAGTCAAGGCCCTTCTTGAATTTTAAATTAAAAACACATATTCATTTCAAAAGCTTAAGCTAAAAAATATTCCCAACAAGATGTTCCATCCTCCATAAACCAAGTAGTAGTCCGGATTGCAGTTTACTCAATTAAAGCAATTGGCAGCTAATGTACCATATACGATCACCATGATATCAAAACCATGAAAAACACAGCCGAACTAGTAGCAGAAGGCATACCTGGACTCCATGCTTTTGTACACTTTATCACGAAATTCCACATTCAAATTGGACTTTCCTACTCCCCATCCATCTGCGAGATTATTTTGAAAAATAGGATTCAAAATCACATCATAGAACAAGATAAATTTGAAAGCGAATACGTACTTGGAGATTGAACTCTTAAGCCCACGAAAATTCTGGTGCTGCAGCTGCAAAAGGGCATAAATTGTTACATAGGGCCTACCTAGCATAGCGAAATTTAAAAGGAAAAATGAATCAGAACCTTAGAGAAGGAGGTGATGAATCAAGTGCGGAGTTAAAATATGAAGCTGGAGCGACTGCCATTGTTGGGATAGAGAGAGAAACAATGGATTTCGTGGTTTTGGATATGGAGGAACGCTGTGTTGCTGTTAAAACTTAAAAATCACGTAGACCCGGACCCGAAGTTATCGACCCAGATGCATATTTATTTATCCAACACATTAAATTATGATTATTTGAAATTTAATAATTTCCTCCCACTCATCTATATGGGCATCCGCAGTGGTGCGGATGTCCCGGTGGAATTCCCAAAAACACCTCCTGCCACGTCATAAGGACTTCTCACTGCACTGCCACGTCATACGGACTTCCCACTGCACAGTGGCGGAATTCCCGACGGAATTCCCACATTAAAAAAAAAAAATCACAAATTCACAAATTAAACAATTTCCGGAAGTAAACAATTTACGTAATTAAAATTTTGACGAAAATGAGGAAAAAATTCTATTAAAATAAGAAAAGTACATTTCACCAAATAAAAAAAATACATTTCAATAATTAAAAACTACATCAACGACGACCCCTACTCTGCCACACTTCTTCAATAATATCGTTCTGTAGTCGAACATGGGCTTGTTTTTGGCGCATGTCGGCAAATGCACGGACTCGATCGACGTCGTCATGGGGAATCCCCATGCGTACATTGCTAGTGGCCACGCCGTGGCTTGGACCCGCAGCATCAACATCATCATTGGCCCAATCGGTCAGTGTTGGACCTTCATCTTCGACGATCATGTTGTGCATGATAATACATGCGTACATGATGTCGGCGACGCTGTCAATGTACTACAGCCGTGATGGACCATTCACTGCCGCCCATCAAGCCTGGAGCACACCAAATGCTCGCTCCACATCCTTGCGCGCTGCCTCCTGACGTTGCGCAAAGTATACCTTCTTCGCATCCGTTGGACATCTGATCGTCTTCACAAAGACGGGCCACATCGGGTATATCCCATCCGTCAAATAATAGCCCATGTTGTGCTGGTTGCCGTTGGCGACGAAGTTGACGGCCGGACCGACGCCCATGCACTGGTCGTTGAAAATGGGCGACGACTGGAGGACGTTGATGTCGTTGTTCGACCAGACTACTCCAAAATAGACATGCCATATCCACAATCGGTAGTCAGCTACTGCTTCAAGGATCATCGTGGGATTCTTGACCTTGAAACCGGTAGTGTACATCTCTTTCCATGCCAAAAAAGAAACTCTCGAAAGAGAGAGATAGTAGAATTACAAAGTAGGTGAAGCTTCATTATTAAATTTATTGTAGTAGTTGGGGTATGATGGGCACGTGAACTTGTCTCGTATCTCGTCCCTTCGAGACGAGACGAGACGGCAGCGAGACAGGTTGCAGCGTTCCATCTCGTCCCGATCTCGCCGAGACGCCCATCCCACCGAGACGGCTGGCGCGCCAGCTCGCCACGCGCTAGCGCTAGGCGTGACGCCCACTCGCCGGCCCGCGAGTGGGCTTCGTCATGCTGACGCAATAAATTATTTTTTTTTAAAAATTAAATTTAATAAAAAAACAAAAAAAATAAAAAATTCAAACGGTAATATTACCGTTTTCGACCATTTTTTAAAATTTTTATTTATTTTTCTTTTTTTACTCTATAATTACTCCTATTTCATCCTCATTATACACACAAACACACATCTATTCCTCCCAAATCATCTCCATTTCCTCTCCAATTTTCATCTAACCTCTCCAATTTTCATCACAAAATGTCCGGCGACGGAAACTCTAGCGGCTCCGGCGGGTTTGACATCAATGCGTTTGGCGTCTGGGGGGCATGTACAATGTCTTGGGTGGTTCCGGTTCCGGTTCGTCGACGCCGGGCACCCAAGGCTCATCGACGCCGGTGGGGTACCAACCACCCCATTTTGATGTGGATGCATACGTTCGTCCCTCCGCCCCGAGGTATTCGTAGGGATTATCCCAAATTATGGAGGATTATCAGGATGAACCCAATCCGAAAGGAGGACGAGGCAGTGGAAGCTCCAGGGCATTCGACGCCGTGGAGGAAGAGGAGGAGGCGGCCGAGGAGGAGGAGGATGTAGGCCGTCATCCGTACAGCCGCAAGGACACAATGACTCTGTACAACGCCTGGATCAGCGTCTCGTACGATCCCATCGTCGGGAATCAACAATCCCGGAAGTGCTTTTGGGAAAAGGTCATCGAGGCCTACAACGAGATTAAGCCGAAGGGGTCCCGCCGCCGCTCATTGAAGATGCTCAGAAGTCATTTTGACCGAGTCGACAGAGAGGTCAAAAAATTATGCGGCATCTACAAGAATGAAGCGGCTCATTGCCAAAGCGGAGCCACTGGAGCCGACATTCTGAGATCGGCTTTGCGAGTCTATTTCGATGACAACGGCAAAGAATTCAAACATGTCGATGTTTGGGAGGCCGTAAAAGACATCGAAAGGTGGGCCGGTGGTGTCCAGTCCAGCACGGGCTTGACCTCGAAACGCACGAAGCACACGACGGGTAGCCAATACTCGTCTAGTGGGGGCGGTTCAGGCAGCGCCGTACAAGAGGTTGCCTCGCAGGAGATTGAGGGCACGGCAGGCGATGCAGGGGGGTCCTCCCGTGTGCGCCGTCAGCCGCAAGGGACCAAGGCGACGAAGGTGGCTAGAGGGAGGAGAGACTGAGACGAATCAAGCCAAGCGGGTTCCCAAGGGCCGCCCTCCTCCCTAATGTCCATGTACTTCACCGCCACGATGGCGGGCACTTCCCGGATGACGCCTGCCCAATATCAAGCTCATCATGCCGGCATTGTGTATCTGGCGGGACAACTTGGTATTTCGCCTCCATTCGGTGCACCGCCACCGCCTTCGGGGGATGATTCTCTAGAGGAGTAGTTTTTATAATTTCTATAAATTTGTATTTTAAATTATGTCTTTTTAAATTTATTTTGCCATGAATTTAATTATGTATTGTTTTAGGATTTTAAGTTGTAATTTTATTTTATTTAATGAAGTGTGTTTTTATTAATTGAATTTGTTGGAAATAAAAATAAAAAATGAAATTAAATGAATAGTTAAGGGATGAGATGGTTAAGGACACCCGCAACTCGTCACACGGGTGGCTCGTGTTCTGTCACGCTGGGACGAGACGGCGACGTGACGCGTTGCAGCACCCCGTCTCATCCCCAGCCCGTCACACGTCCCGTTCCGCCGCGACGGAAAGCGAGACGGCTTGCCACGCGCCGAGGCGACGTGGCGCGCTCCCAGGCCATGCGTGACGCCCACTCGCCGTCCCGCGAGTGGGCGTCGTCACGTTGACGCAATAATTCATTTAAAAAATAGGATTAAATAAAAAAAATAAAAAATGTTAAACGATAATATTACCGTTAATAGAGCCATTTTTCCTTTTTTTAAAAATTTTTTTACTCTATAAATACTCCTAATTCATCCTCATTTCACACAAAACTAAACATCTATTCTTCCCAAATCATCTCCATTTCCTCTCTCATTTTCATCTAACATCTCATCACAAAATGTCCGGCGACGGAAACTCCGGTGGTGGCAGCTCCGGCTCGTGGGATCTCAACGCGTTCGGCGACTGGGGGAACATGTACAACACATTGGTCATTGGGTGGTTCCGGTTCGTCGACGCCGGGGGGTACCAACCACCCAATTTTGATGTGGATGCATACACTCGTCCCTCCGCCCCGTGGTATTCGCAGGGACTCTCCCAGATTCTGGAGGATTATCCGGTTCAACCCACTCCAGAAGAAGGCCGAGGCGGGGGAAGTTCCAGGGCGGAGGCGGAGGCGGACGAGGAGGAGGAGGATTTAGGCCGGCATCCGTACGGCCCCAAAGAAATGCTGGCGGTGTACAACGCCTGGATCAGCGTCTCGTACGATCCCATCGTCGGGAATCAACAACCCCGGAAGTGCTTCTGGGACAAGGTCACCGAGGCCTACCACGAGATTAAGCCGAAAAGACCCGTCGCAGCACATATAAGATGCTCCGCGCCCACTTTGACCGAGTCGACAGAGAGGTCAAACGATTCCGCGCCATCTACAAGCATGAAGCGGCTCAGTACCAAAGCGGAGCCACGGGAGCCGACAATCTGAGGTCGGCTTTGCGGGTCTACTTCGAAGACACTGGCAAACAATTCAAATATGCCGATGTTTGGGAGGTCGTCAGGGACGAGGAAAGGTGGGCCGGCGGTGTGCGGTCCAGCTCGGGCTCGACCTCGAAGCGCACGAAGCACACGACGAGTGGCCAATACTCGTCTGGTGAGGGCGGTTCGGGCAGCGGGCCACAAGAGTTTGCCTCGCAGGAGGAGGAGACCACGGCAGACAATGCCAGGGGGTCCTCCCGTGGGCGCCGTCGGCCGCAAGGGAGAAATGCGGCGAAGGCGGCTAAAGGGAGAAGAGGCCGAGCCGAATCAAGCCAGGCGGGCTCGGGGGACCCTCGAACTCCCTTATGTCCATGTACATGACCGCCACAATGGCGTACACTTTCCGCTTTACGCACACCCAATACCAAGCCTGGCTTAACGGAGTTACGTTTATGGCGGCACAATTTGGCATTCCGCCTCCTCAAGGCTTCGGTGCACCTCAACCGCCTCCTCCGGGGAATGATTCTCCTGCGGAGTAGTTTTTTTTATTTTCTATAAAATTGTATTTTAAATTATGTCATTTTTATTTTTTTAGGATTTTAATTATGTCTTTTTTAATTTTTTTGAATTTTAAGTTGTATTGTTTTTATGTTGTAATTTTATTTTATTTTTAATGAAGTATGTTTTTTTAATTGAATTTGGTTGGAAATAAAAATAAAAAATGAAATTGAATGAATAGTAATTTAAGGGACGGTTTAAGGGACGGTTAAGGGACTGTTAAGGGATGGAGGGTTGCAGTTTCCGTCCCTTAGTTAAGGGATGGAGTAAAAAAGTACAGTGGGGCCCACGAATAGTAATTTAAGGGACGGTATAGTGACAGCGTTGTGGATGACCTAAGAAACGGATAAAAGATGAAGGGTTGCAAGTGTTGTCTCTTAGTTAAGAGATGTAGTGAAAAATATAGTGGGACCCATGAATAGTTAAGAGATGAGACGGTTAAGAGACGTATAAGAAACAGCATTGCCGATGGCCTTAAGATCGACTCATGTGTATATAGATTAAATACTGTGAGACAATAATGATCCGAATCTAAACAAAATAAAACATTAGCAAATTACTCAACTGATATATAGTACTACTATTATTATTATATAGTTTAGGTAATCCAAATATTTGATACTTGAAAAACTTAAATTATGGACTTACGCAAGTTGCAATGTTTGTTGATAAATAACTTTAATCGAATTCTACATTTCTATTACCTAAACTATACCGTACCGACCCACTATTTGTTTAAAATAGAGTATGGTTTAAATTGTGTGTATCTTAGTGCAGCATATTGCGCAATGTGCGTTACTTAACTTCGACTATATAATAAAGATTGTGAATTCCTGATACGATGATGATGATTATTATTATTATTATTATTATTATTATTATTATTATTATTATTATTATTATTATTATTATTATTATTATTATTATTATTATTTAGTTAGTTAATTATGGAGTTGCATATATTTTGTCTTGCTCATTAAGTTAGTATCCACTATTATAAATAGTGGACATTGTTCTTTAGTTCGATCAATCAAGAAATATCAATTATCCTTCTATTTTATTTTCTCTTACTCTCTTTCCTTTCAAACGTGCAAAACGCACAAAACCCTAATTTTGACGCCGGATTGATCGACGGGCAAAAGCTCCCGCGACGTTCGACGCAAAATCTACGAGTTAAGGAACTTCATCCTTAACAATTGGTGCTTTCATTGTTGATCTCACTAACAATTGGTGCTTTCATCGTGATCTCTTCTTCCGAATCGCTGTCTACATGTCGTACAGTTACACCGGATATCAACTCTGGCAGGCAGATTACCACCCATGGCAGCAGCCCGTATCTCAACCCCTGCTCCATCCGATCAGAGCGTTAGATCAACAACCATCATATCCATATCCACAGGATGTGCGACTCCACCCACAACACCAGCCCTACCAAGCCCGTCAGCCCACTTCCTGGGACCTGCCATGGCTGCGCCAGACCACCGTATATTCGACTTCAGCACATCCGAAGCCGTCGTCGGGCGGAGCACACCAGTTTCCGGTCTATGATTGGGGATTCAACGGCGGGTATCAGTCAGGGTATATTCTGACTTCAGCACTCGGCGATGTCCCGTCCTCTGATTGGGGATTCAACGACGGGTTTCACACAACCGCCTCTGCAAACGTGGGGAGATTCTTATTATGATCCTTCTAGGGCGTTGCAACAAAACCCTAACACCAACGTGGGTTTTTCATCATGGATGGGCCCAGCGGCCGGACTTTCCTCGACGTGGGACTTGCCTAGGGCGAGAGCTGAGGGGAATTTTGCTCTCCAACCAACGAGTTGGGATAATCATGCGTCACGACAAGGCTATGGTCAGCAGTTTGAACATCCGAGGCAGTTTAAAATGCAACCGGAAGAGAATAGAATAAACAAGAAGTTGGACTTGATGGACGAACAACAATGCTTTTTCACCTACACGGCTTCATCTGCGCCGTTGAAATATTCGGCGCCAGCCTACGTCACGCCGGTGCAAACAACGGCTGAGCACTACTTCCACAATCTGTCGACGCCGTCAAAAGACTACCACCAGCAGCTTTCTCCTCCAAAGACCTATCAGCCGCCCCCACCGTCGGCGTTGATTCCTGATTGTGATCGAGTTGAGGAAGGCTTTGCTGATTCTGCCAAGAAGATTCCTGTTTCTTCTGTTGTTTTTGGTGGAGTTGAAAAGGTTGAGAAGATAGAGAAGTCCAGTCCGGATTCCGCATGTAAAGAGAAATCGGTTCACGGTTGCATCGAGATTCAGTGCGCGCGACAATTGAATGCTTCTCGATTCAAGATTCCCCAAGTCCAGATTGGTTTGGGTAGTTCCATTATGGACAATGCATCACTGAAATTATTGAGTGATTCATCTCATGTCAGGGTTGTCGCAAGTATGAATCATCGATCAACATCGCTCGACGCCGATGCCCGGTTGATTCCTCCGCAAAATGACACTCTATGCTTGAGCATTCATGGACGCATTGATGCAGGGAGACGCTCAACTATTCGGTGTATGTTTGACCCAGGAGGATTCCTCGACACTCATCGTTGCTTCATGGTGCCCACCTTGAGGACAAGGTGGATTTCAACCGTGGGGGAGTTGATACGATTATTATTATTATTATTATTATTATTATTATTTAGTTAGTTAATTATGGATTTGCATATCTTTTTCATATCTTTTGTCTTGCTCATTAAGTTAGTATCCACTATTATAAATAGTGGACATTGTTCTTTAGTTCGATCAATCAAGAAATATCAATTATCCTTCTATTTTATTTTCTCTTACTCTCTTTCCTTTCAAACGTGCAAAACGCAAAAAACCCGAATTTTGACGCCGGATTGACCGACGGGCAAAAGCTCCCGCGACGTTCGACGCAAAATCTACGAGTTAAGGAACTTCATCCTTAACAATTCCCTAGACATTCAACACACACAATTTATTAATTAGAACCAGGTATATTGTTAAGTTACTAGTACTAGTAATATAAAAAAGCTTCTCATTTAACACACACAACTTAATTACTAGGACAAGCAATTCAAACGCACTGATAAAGCATGAATCTTTAATTACCGCAACAATTTAATCTATGGTTTGTATTAACATCAAATATTTTATATTTATTCTATTAATTACTGCTATCTTGTTCGTAACTTTTTGATCGTTATAAATTCGTTTAAAATTTAATTTTGTTACTTGCCATAATTTTATTTTTGAAATGACGGGTGGGCCTAACCCGAACCATTAATAGCACACAAGTTAATTGGATCAAAATTAACAAATCCCAACTCAACCCGACCCTATGTTATGCTAGCCCAAACATACTGTGTGTTTTGGCATATAATTATAAGTATTTGTTTGTTCATTATTATAATTATTTACTAAAATATACTAATATTCAATTTATTGTGGAATTTTAGAACGATTTGTCTACAATTGAAGTGATTTTGGCTTGACACATGCCAAGATTCTATGGTATCTAATCTTTAAATTTTGGCTTGACACATGCCAAGATTATATAATTATATTTTAATTATTTTAATAAATTATTAATTTTTATTATGATAATAACATATATATATATATATTATAATAATATAGTTATAATTATGATAATTTTAATTATAGTTATTTATTATACCATAATTAAGTATGATTTATAATTTTAATATTTTTTATACATTGTAATTAATATCAATAATAATAATAATAATAATAACTATACTTATATTGCATTAAATATGTAAGAATCTTAAAACTTGGAAAAAGAATACATAAGAAAACTTAGGATTCAGAATCCTGAAAAGTTGTATTATCTTTCCTTGTCTCGGGATTCTGATTACTTTCCCAATTTGATTAAAAACCGAAACAAACACATAATTCTAAAATTTAAGGAATCTGATTACTTTCCCTGATAGACTCCTGGCAACCAAACATGACCTTAATACTTTTCATTTTCTCATATTTCTATTGATTGACCATGTGACCAAAGTAGTGTCTTAGTGTGAATTAACGAGTTCCTCGAGATTTTCGTTTAGCTACTTTTTTGGATATATTTGATGTATATTTTTAGTTTAAAAATATTTTTAACTGAGAGAGTTATTAAAATTTAAAATTTTAAGATAATTTTTAGCATAGAAAATTTCTATATTCCTGTTCATGTGAATGAGCCATCATTTTTAATTATGTAGCAAAAATGAATATTTCTTCCAAAAAAATGATAGTAGTTTCTGAAACCGAATCCGGACCACCTATTTTTAAATTGTGTAGTCCAAAATGAGTTATATGATTATCACACTAATTTCAGTTGTCATTCTAATGCACTCGTATAGATATCCATTAAAATAGTTAATGTTTTATAAATTTGTGTATATTTACTTAAAAAAGTTAATCTTGATTAGTAAGTGCAAAAAGATAGTACTATGCAATATATTAATTTACATAGATAATTTATATTAAATTAACTAATATTGTAAAATAGCTAATTTTCAATTATTTTGATACTCCATTTGTCACTATTCCATCTGTATAAGTCTATATGCTGTGTTACAGATAATAAATAGAGTGTATCACAAAAATACCAAAATCCGACAAAAAATAACAGGGAGTAAATAAGTAGTTAGAGTGGATTTACCTCTTATTTTTGGTTTTGCATCTAATTTTACTTGCTTTGACCCGCGATGACTTTTCAAATGAAATCTCGTCCTTTTCTTTTAGGCCTTTGGATTTTGTGCAAATGTTTCCAAACAAGAGCGCTGAATTCTGTATTCTGGATGTGCCCATTTTACCTTTTCCCTCTTTCTAACGGTTTTAATTGAAGAAATCGTTCCTGCTTCTGGGCAACCTACCCTCACGATTCTTCATCTGAGAGTCTTTAATTCTGTCGCATGGGAAGAACGAAGAAGCAATTGTTTGACTTGGAGGGGGCGGTGGAGTCATGGTACAAGTTGGTGGAGCAGCAGCCGCTGCTTCCCTTTCTTGTACCTCTGCTGCTCTTCCTTTGGGCTGTCGAGAAGTGGTTTTTCTCTCTTTCCAATTGGCTACTTCTTGTGTGTGCTGTTTGGGCGACAATTCAGGTACTTATTTGCTGATCGAAGGCTTTATCTTGTTTCATGCGTTTTGAACTCTCTGGCAATTTATATTTTGATGTTTTTGTTGAGTTCATTATAATGTCTTTGTGACTGTAGAAACAGCTGTTGTTGGTCAACTGTATTTAGTCTAGCTTAAATTGATCAGAGGACTTGGATCATCCATTGCATCAAATCTTTGATGTAACAACTCATCGTAAGGGGGAATTGCTGATAGAGAGACTAAATCGTCTTGTAATTAAAAAAGCACCAATTTCAGTTGTTTTGCAGTAGAAACAAGGAAGAGAACGTGAAAATTACGATGGGTAGAAATACAGATATCTTGCTTTTGATCTGTAATTGGTATACGGAAGGGGACCGGTTATATGTTTCTTATTTAGGATCACTCGTATTGAACGTTTCAATTTTTTTCCTAGGAAGGATGGAAATGTATTTTGTTGCTATTCTCAAGACAGGACCACTTGAACTTTGATGCAAGTTTGATGGTGGGCAGAATTTAAACTGTTCCTATATCTGTAACATGATGGGTTGAAAAGGATGAACTTCTCATGCATATGTACGTGCTATGCTCTTCTCGAGATCAAATGCAAATGATATGTCTACCAAGAAGATATCACTGCAATTACAGTGCAGGAGTGTGTTGCTGTTCAATGTTTTATGCCTGACTGAATATACATCTCCTTCAAATTCATTATCATAATGTTTGTGGCTACGCTCTTAACATTTTTGTACGTGGTCACGGTCACAGATATTATCAACTGCTTACATGCTCTTTGCGGTGATCACATCTGGTATTGGTGTGAGATACCTGTGATATTTCTAAATTTCACGTGCAAATTACAAATGAAAATCCGGCTGAAGTTGTATTTATTGATGATGCCAAACAAGCCAGTCTAACCATAATTTGGAAACAACTATAAAGAATGGAGGATATTTTGTAACTAATATTAATCCAATGATGCCTTAATTGGATGGTAGATTGTTAAACTTTGATCACATATCGCCATATAGTATCTGATTATGGGTAGTTAGACATAGATAGTGCTCTGTCGAACAAAGCAGAAAATGGCACCTGATGTATTGGTTAAATTTCCTAGAAGGTTTACAATGGTTGCGTTGTTGTCTAGTTGATTAACCCATACCTTTTGTTTCCCCACAGTACGGAAGGTATCAGCAGCGAAACATTGTGGACGACTTGAATAAGAAATGGATGCAAGTGACACTAAATACTTCAGTATGTACTCACTTTATTTTCTAGGATCGCTTTTGTTTTGATTGCTCATTTCGTTCATTATTTATAAAAATGACTGTTCTTCGTATATGAACAGCCTGTCACACCTTTAGAACACTGCGAATGGCTGAACAAGCTATTAATGGAAGTTTGGCTGAACTACATAAACCCAAAGCTTTCTTCACGATTTGCTTCTATAATCGAGGTAACTATTCTGATCTCTATATTTTTTGTTCTTCAACATTTCCATTCCTATACTTGTAAATATAGAGAAAAGAAAATGTAAAGACTAAAGAGAAATCGTGAATGATTGCTTGGTTTTTTAACTACTGATTATTTGCTTATCAGTCTATTATTGCAGTTCCTGAAATAGGTCTTTTAATAAATACATACATTGTGTGGATTGTGATACATATTCAATTATTCATATAAAAATTGTTTATACATGATATAAATATTTTGTATTATTTGATTTTATGCTTGCTCTGGTTTCAAACAATGAAAGTGTTTGTCGAGTTTTACATGTGAAATCATAAAACTAAATGCATCTTTTACTCCAGCGTTTAAAATCATTGCAGAGAAATAGTTGTTATTTGCATAAAAAAACTATCTCACACATACTAAACTCATAACCTGTGATCCGCAAACGTTAATTCATAATTATCATGGCATTTTCTGTACATATATTACTCCCTCCGTCCCATAAAATTATGCGCAATTGAAATGGCACGAGAATTAATGCACAATTGGCAAAGTAAGAGAGAAGAAGAAAGGGTAGTTAAGGTAGTGTAGTGGATAGTGAGACCCGCATTATTATTAGTGTTTAATGAGTTGTAATGGTGGGCCATAGTGGTATATGGGAAATGAGTTTAGGACAACTTTCCATAAATGGAAATATCCATATTTTTATGGGACGGACGGAAATGGAAAGTGCACATGTTATGGGGCGGAGGGAGTATTGGAGTAATATATATATAGAACTCGTTGTCCTCTCCAAATTATATTAATGAACCTACTCATCGTCATGCATAGAGAAGAGTTGTTACTGTTACAGATGTATTGCTTATTAACTTATAAATAATTACAGAGGCGCTTGAAGCATAGGAAATCAAGGCTAATTGTAAGTCCTAATTCTCTATTTTGATCATGTGACGAAATCATTTCCGATCATGTCAGTATTAATACTACGAAACATTACTTATGTTTAGGAAAGGATAGAGTTACAAGGATTTTCTCTTGGCTCTCGTCCTCCTTTACTTGGGCTGCAGGGAGCCTGTTGGGCAACATCAGGTGATCAGGTTTGACATATTTACTCATTAAATGCAAATCTTCTATCAAGCATTTTTGACCGGTAGTTCATTGAACTCCTCAAATATGTTAGCGTAGTCTTATGAACTGATCTTCCTAATCCAGTTTCTTCTCTCTCTTTCCCTATCTTTATTGCTCATGTAAACCTTATATTTTTGCATGACGCAGCGAATCTTGCGATGTAGTTTTGACTGGGACTCAGATGACGTAAATATACTGTTGTCGGCTAAGTTGGCTATGCCTTTAATGGGGACAGCCCGAATTATTGTAAACAGCATCCACGTCAAGGGCAATGTACGCATCAATCTTGCTCTCTTGTTTCTCTTTTCCTTTTGTTCTTGGATCTGTTCTTGTTTGTGATTATGATCATCAGATTTATTTCTCATAGTATTTATTTTAAAGGATGTTTATCACAATACTTTCTGCTTTGTTCTGCTCTTAATTTTTGTCCCTATACTATGAAGAACCTATAGAGAACAACTGGATGGGGACCTTATACTCGCAATTGCAAGGCTGGTCGAGTTAGGAACTTCTTTCAATTTGTTCTCGTAAAAGCTATGCGTTTTTTTGTTAAACGCTGGGTGATGTTTAGATGGAGTGGTTTATCAACTAATTCTCTCCATTACCAATTTCGTGTTTGGTAGCATATCACTAGTATGTCGTCAGAGATTGAAGGGAAGGGGAAACTGATGTAATTAATTGCCTGAACTTTATAATGATTTCAATTTTCAGTAACTGTTGTGAATAAATCCGACAATACTAAGGGTCTATATTTTACTGTCATACTTCCTATTTGGTAAAAAACTTTGTCCCCTGAAAAATATTACATCATTTGCATTGTGCAGCTTCTTTTCATGCCAATATTAGAAGGAAAAGCGATAGCATATTCCTTTGTATCGACTCCTGAGGTCAGACTTGGCGTCGCTTTCGGAAGTGGTGGAAGCCAGTCTCTACCCGCAACTGAGCTTCCGGGTGTTTCTTCATGGTTGGTATGTATTATGGTTTTCACCAATGTTGTCTATGATGAAATGTCTTGAAACTCGAGACCCATTATGAGATAGCAGAGCTAATAGAGATGATAGGATCTTCTATGAATTTTAACACGTAACTAATGGTTCTGTTAATGAAATACACTGAAAGTTTGAAACTCGAGACTGTCACCAATGAGAGAGCAGAGCTGGAAAAGATGTGAGATTCGTCTAAAATTTTAACAATTAGCATGAAACTATCTCATTGTAGAATTCCTCGATTAGTAGAATAATATAGTGTCTAACTAGTATGGGTCATGGATCAGCACCAAAACGATCTTTGGTGCCGGTGGTTGTTTTCTTGCCAGTATGATAAAAAAACAAAAAAAGGGTTCAGTTTCTTTTTTGAACAGTTATGGCAACTTGCTGAATCTGATTTAAATTCACATCTCAATTAATGCTCCGTTATATTTCTGTTCATGTTTCTAAAATTACTAGAAGGCAGATGTATGTATCAAACACTTTTCCGTTCACGTCTTGATTAGTGAGCCTTTAGTTTCCCTTCTATGTTTCCAGAAATACTGGAAGACACACAATGTCGCTGAAACGTTATTATTATTAAATTAATTATTCTCAGAGTTGGTAATAGGATGCAGATTTTATTTAGAGCTGAATGCTGTTACCAGTTATCACAAGAATTCGTGCCTGTCCTATTTTATCTTTAGCACATATTCAATGAGCAACATATACTGTTATGCAGGTCAAACTTGCAACTGAAACACTGAATAAGAGGATGGTTGAACCACGCCGTCAGTGTCTTGCTTTGCCACCTGAAGATTTGCACAAGAAAGCTGTTGGTGGTATATTATATGTAACAGTGCTCTCTGCTAGCAAGCTTTCTGGTCATAACTTGAAGAGCAATGGTTCCTCGAAGCAATTCAACTTTGCAAATCCAGATGCAGTCCCCAGTGACAACAAAGAGCTTCAGACATTTGTAGAGATAGAACTCGAGGAGCTCACCAGGAAAACAGATTGTAGAGCGGGATCTTCTCCTAAATGGGACTCGACATTTAACCTAATCCTGCATGAAAACGCAGGAGTTCTTAAATTTCATCTCTATCAACGCACCCCTGGAAGTATAAAGTACGACTATCTTACTTGCTGTGAAGTTAAGGTATGTTTATCTCTAATTCTTGTTTCATGAATGTAAACATTGAAGTATTATTAGTTGGTTTAAATTTTCGAATTGCTTGATCACTTAATATTTTCTCAAGTATGCTTAGTTTTGGGTTCTTAGCCTTTTGAGAACATTATACAAACCTTTCCGACAATGCAGATTAGGTATGTTCAAGATGATTCAACCATATTTTGGGCCATCGGAGATAATAACAGTGTGATTGCGAAACATGCTGACGTTTGTGGGAAAGAAATTGAGATGACAATTCCATTTGAGGGGGGTAATCTGGGAGAGGTACTTTCTCAACTTTTAATGAACTGATAGTTCATAAATTTTTTTGAGGAACATGGATTTTTTTTGTCAGTTTTTCCGCCTCGTTTAGATGCTTTATCATCTCATCCGTTTGTGGGACTGATGTTTAGAATATAACGTTTGGTGACAAGGCTTGTTCATGACGTATGAATAAGTTTTACAGTTACATCTGAAAAATAAGATGAAAATAGAATGTTTCACAGCTAAAATTTTTCCAATCCAATCTTGCTTGTGTTATCCAACAATTGTGTTACTGACTCAATATTCATCGTTAATGATAATTAGCAGATGACTGAAGAGTAACTATATTCTATGGAAACTGTCTTGCAGCTCACCGTGAGGCTTGTACTAAAAGAGTGGCTGTTTTCTGATGGTTCACATAGCTCGACTAATTTAAATGCAAGCTCTCGTCATTCACTCGGTAGCTCATCGAACTATTTTTCCACAACCGGGAGGAAAATTTGTATTACTGTGGTTGAGGGCAAGGATCTCCTTGTAAAGGACAAAATCGGGAAATCTGACCCCTACGTCAAACTGCAGTATGGCAAGGTACGTAGTGCCTCTTAGTGTGTTGCTGCAGCCATGTAACACGCTGTCTTCGTTCTAAGTTCTTGTTTTAATATTATATATAGAGTGATAGCAGAACACAACTATAGATGTAATCCTCTATTAAATTCTTCTTGCGTCTTGAACGAGCCTCGTACATGTGTCTTCTCTAGGCTGTCCAAAGAACGAAACCCGTCCCACATTCTTCGAATCCTACTTGGAATCAGAGATTTGAATTTGACGAAATAGGAGGTGGGGAATACTTGAAGGTAAAATGCTTGCTTGAGGAAACACTTGGCGATGAGAGCCTTGGCAGTGCACGCGTGAATTTGGAAGGGCTCGTGGAAGGTTCTATAAGGGATGTGTACATTCCCCTCGAAAAAGTCAATTCTGGAGAGCTGCGGCTTCAGATAGAAGCGATAAAAGTTGATGATGGTGAAATTTCAAGGGTATGCTTAAATAGGTTAAAGTTAATAGTCACGAATTTTGTTTAGTTCAGATTTGATGAAGCATCTTGTCTTATTTTCTTTTGGTAATGTCAGGGTTTACATACTCGTACAAATGGTTGGATAGAGCTCGTTCTCATTGAAGCGAGAGATCTCGTTGCTGCTGATCTCCGAGGAACGAGTGATCCTTATGTAAGGATACACTATGGCAACTTGAAGAAAAGTACTAAGGTTAGACGATGGTTGATGCATTAGAAATTTCAACTGTTATTCCTAAGATTTTACATCTTGTCCATCTCCAACGCCCCCTTAGCCGGTAGTCTACACTCACCAGAAATTCATCTTATGCATTATATGAATATGATCATCAACGACGGACTTTCTCCATTTCTTACCATACTGTGCCATGTCTTTGCAGGTAATGTACAAAACACTGAGCCCAAAATGGCACCAAACTCTAGAATTCCCCGATGATGGAAGTCCGCTCACGCTGCATGTGAAAGATCACAACACCTTGTTACCGACATCCAGCATAGGCGACTGCGTGGTTGAGTATCAGATGCTAGCCCCCAATCAGATGGCTGAAAAATGGATACCTCTGCAGGGAGTGAAGCGTGGTGAGATCCACATCCAAGTCACGAGAAAAGTTCCCGAGCTCGAGAAGAGATCGAGCGTGGATTCCGAGTCATCCCCCACCAAAGTTCGCCACGAAATCTTGAACCGGGTGAGAACAGATACCAGCTCTCTAGCATCTCTTGTGATAGAACACTTGACTGAAAAATGATTTCTTGGCTTCGTGTAGATCAAGGAGACAATGATCAAGCTACGATCGCAGGTCGACATCGAGGACTCCGAGGCGGTTTCGGAATCACTGAGTGAGCTCGAAAGCCTGCACGAGAGCCAAGAGGAGTACCTGTTTCGACTGGAAACAGAGCAAATAATGCTAATTGATAAAATAAATGAGCTTGGGCAGGAAATCTTCAACTCGTCTCCTTCCCTGCTTAGGACTTCTACCATTCCGTGAACAAGATTTCATGGGATTTTCCTCGTACAAATTTGTCTCAAAAAGTGATTGAATCTTTCAATTAGACTTGTGCAACTGAATCATGTTGAATACATTATTACATACCACCTCTAATAGTATTATATTTTTTCTACATGTGTAAGTATTGTTACAGGGATGTTTTTTTTTCTGAAAGTAACTACAGGGATGTTAAACGAGTTGACCTGAATAAATCGAACAAAAAAAGGACGATTGTGGCCGGAATTTTTTAGCCCAAAAAAAGTTCAGCCCAGTTGGCCCGAATTGGAAATAATCGAGGATGGTCCGAGACTTATTGTGTTGGTCCGATTGACGTACCTATCTATTATAATGACATTCTTACATTATTTTCTACTTCTGTAACGATAATATGGATTTACAATAAGCAAGAATGTATTCAAAGGTGTGCAATTGAGCATGTGTATGGAAATGAAAAATAAAATAAATATTGTATTTTTATAAGATGACAGTTAGATGCATTTTTTTTGGGTACAAGATTTAGTAAATTTATGTGTTAAAGGTTAAAGTGGAGAGAGTAAAGTAAGAGAGAGAATAAAATAAGAGAGGAAGAGATAATAAAGTAATGAGAGAAGATAAAGTTTTTGCAAAAAAAGTAAATGACTCAACTACTTTGGGACAATAAAAAAGAAATACGACTCAACTATCTTGGGACAGACAATTCCTAAAAAGACTAAATCCGGCTCCTTTTCAATTGTAAAGGACGGAATGATTCAAAAGATAATATTATGCACCGAAATCGTAAAATCATCATATGTTTAGAAAAAAATGACCTTTAGTCCATAAAATATTGCATTTGTAGTGCGGTTAATTGCATTAAAAAATTGAAATATTCACCTCTCATGAAATTTAAATTAAGATATTATATTCAAATATTCAATCAGTAAAAAATGCATTATCGTAAATCTTTGCTATTAAAAGGTTAGAAATGATTTTCCATTTTTTGTAAGAACCAAATGTTATTACTATTTGCGTACATATGTGAAAATCTGTCATATCAATTTTATTCAAGTTTTGATAAGCAATAAACTTGTTCTAAAATAAGTCAATGTTGATTCATGCATTTAATATTATGTGACTTCTGTCATATAAAAATATAACAACCTTAATCATATAATATTAATATTAATTAGCATGTGCAGCTGAAGCTGGTGGACCAATAATAGCAAACTTTAATTACAATTTGCATGTGAAATGCGTCGGTGAGTAATTAATTAAACTCAATTTTGGAGGGTTCCATTTCTGCAACATACTCAAAATTAAAGTAGAATTTTATGATGCATGCAAAAAAAATTCTCATTTTCTTGTTGACTAAATCAAATTAAATACACCATATTCCCATACTACATTGTTGTGCTAGTAAAACTTGAATTTGAGTGTTTCTCTGCCATTTTTTCAAACTGCTATTATTAGCTCACATTTTCCATGGAGTGCATTTGGACTATATCGATATCAAATATCTTATAATATTATTACACTAGATTTTATATTGAATATGAAACTTATGGTTCCATCAGGCACGTCTAGATATAATTAAGGCTTATATATCCTTGAATCAATAATTATGACATATTTCCATAGTACTAAAAAAAAAGTGCAATATCATATCAATAGTGAATCCAGAAATCATAACTCATGAGATCCGACATAACAAAGAAAGTCATCGCTGACCATGTAATTGGTAATGGACAGTAAATTAAGAATGGAAGTGAGCTCTATACATCTCGAAGGGTTGAGATTCAATGCGGTAACTCCAAAGACCGAATTTAACGAGGACGGAAATTAAGATGAGTATTTGACATCTTGTTACGAAGATGTATTTTTTTTCCCTCTTTTTTATACACTAGTTTTAAGTTATTTATATGAATCATTGTCTCTCACCATATAAATAAATTAACATGTATAATTACAATTGTGTTACTATGAGTGGATGTGAAGATTGAAGAGTTGGCACTTATTTTTCAAGAATGTGAATAATTAGATGCTCATATCCAAATCTTTCCAAACATAATAGTCCACACATTAAAATTGCAGAAAACTGGCCTACAACTAATGGTCCAATAAAACCCTAAAATCTCTATAACGAAAATGACAAAACAAAGTTGATTGGAGTAAATTTGTACATACGTACACATGGTGCATCAAACATTTTCCAACATCAATCATAACGCCTCAAAAAATAACAATAATTAAACATTTTGTGTGTGTTTGTCTGATGGTCAATTTGGGAGATTAGAAGCAAAGATGTTTCGAGCCCAAGTGGGAGTTGGAGAATGAAAGATTTATGGGTTATCTAATTAGTATTTGGAATTGGATGAGAGGATGGAAATGGGGCACTATAGTGAAGGTAATATTCGTAGGGCGAATGATGCGAAGCATATTTCTTATATTTTTCCCCCTAAACTACACACTTTCCATGTACTTGTCACTCATCAAAGTGTATTTGTAGGGAAGTTTAGGAGAGTGAAAGCTGGAAGTTCGCAGGTGAAATGGGCAAAGCATGAGAACGCCCGGTCGGGCGATTCTGAGCTTCAAAACGCCCGGTCGGGCGTTACGCATAAGGATTCCAGAAAGTTCGCCCGGTCGGGCGATTAGTGACGACACAAAACGCCCGGTCGGGCGTTTCACCGCGATACCCCTAGAAGCCTTTCGCCCGGTCGGGCGTTTCTTTCGTTAAATTCGCCCGGTCGGGCGTATTTGCCGGGTAACTTCTAAATGGCAGTTATTTCAGAAAAGGAGGGGATAAGTTAGAGGAAAGAAGAGGAGAAAGGGGACGAATTTTACAGAGAAAAAAGACAGAACGGAGAAGAAGGAAGAAGAGAAGAGAAGGAGGAAAATCTACCCGACACTCCGACGATTCGACTCCACCATCCAATTCTACTCCGAAAGAGCATGCCTTCTACGGTTTTAATCAGTGAATTTATCATGTATCAAGGCTAGGCTCATTTGTTGCTCCAAGTTGTGAATTAGACTCGTTAGAATGCTTCTACACTTTTGAACTCATGTTTGATATCATTGATTGTGTTTAATGCGTAATTCTATTACTCTAGAGGCATCTTTTGTGATAGATATCTAATCCTTGTTTATTGTCTCTTTAACATGGACATGGATGGATTAATCAATTGTTATGCTATCAAATTAAAATTGTTCAGAGGATAATTTGATAGTGGATTAGGTAAGCTCGTATAGTAGATGATGTTAGATTCCCGCGCTTCCGCAGGAGTTGAATGCCTTCGAAAATTAATTCATGGAACAAGTGTTCAGCTGACTGTGAATTATACGTCGCAAACATGTTCAGTGCAAGCGATTAGGTTGATAAGTTAATCCCAAATTTGTGTGTGATAAATGTGTAGAATGATTCGAGTCTAAGGAGCAACTTGGAGTGACCTGTTCTTCTCGTGTTTAAAATCCTTGCGTAGTTAGTTTGTTAACTTAGTGTCATTAATCATCAAAACCAAAAATCGAACCTTTTTATGCTTTGTTTAGCGTTGAGTTTTAATAATCATTCCCTTCCCTGTGGATCGACACCTAAAATACTACACACGAAGCTGTATTCTTGCAGTTAGTGATAATATTTGGGTAATTAAATTGAACTTGCGTGCGAAATTGATTTGTTTTACAAACCAGTATTATCCACACCAAGTTTTGGCGCCGTTGCCGGGGAAGGCAATCGATTATTTAGCTTATAGTTTTTGTTTGTTTTTATTTTGTTTGATTTTTCTTTTTGAGTTTTATAGGTACATTGTTCGTGTTCTACGGTGTGATAGCCATCTACCACGTCCGGACTTGAAGACGAAGGAGTGTATTATTTTAGGTAATTTTTACCTAACTCTTAGTTTAGTTTTAGGTAGTTTTGTTTGCACACTAGCACACACGTTTTATAGGACTTACCCCGAAGTTGTCGAGAGGTCTCGCTTTCGGTAATTAGGAAATATTTTATGCTTGTGCTTGGTGTATTTTCTGTTGTGTAGGTATTAAAAAAATAAAAATAAAAAAGTGAATGCACACGCGATCACAGGGTACACCACCGTTTGGGTTGCTCTGTTATCAAAGAAGAAGAGTTAGAGGATCGCCTACTGAAATCTTCCCGGACTATCCGAGTCCAATCAGAGGCAACTTGTTCAGCGAGCCGAGTACAGAAAGAGATTCAGAATCAGAAAGTGAGATGGCAGATAACAATGAGATACCACCACCTGTTGTGAGGTTTGGCGATACACTGAGATCGGGAATTGAGTACCCCGGAGAGTTTGCTTATGCGAACAACAACATCAACATTCCACCTCACTATATTAGTTTGGTGAATGGGGGGAATCTTTTCCATGGACGGGATGATGAGGACCCGGTGAGCCACCTCAATGCCTTCTACGAGTTGACGAACTCTCACAGACCCCCGAATGTGGAACACAATCTAATCAAGAGGGTCTTATTCCCATTCTCTCTGAGGGAGAAAGCAAGAGCTTGGTATGACTCTATCCCGGGCTACAACATAGCAACGTTCCAAGAGTTGAAGACGTTGTTCCTCTTGGAATACAATTCTCCTATGAAGATTGAGAAGTTGAGAGAGGAGATCACCTCTTTCCGACAAAAGTATGACGAGTCCTTCGCGGAAGCATGGAAGAGATTCACGGAATTGATAAGGAAATGCCCAAGTCACGGACTAGCTCCGGGGCATGACCTTTTGAAATTCTACAAGGGACTCAACAGTGAAGGCACGGGATTGGTGACTGCAGGTTCGAATGGGAACCTAGATGATCTAACTCACGATGAGGTGAGGGCTTTGTTTCAAAGGCTGGCCAACAATCAACGGAATTGGCACAATCCAAGGCGAGGGGCTGATAGAGCGGGAGATACATTTGGTGCTACCAAGGATGCGGAAAGAGTGACCGCAATTGAGGCTCAACTGGCGGACATTAGCACTCAAATGTCGTCGATGACAAAGGCAGTTAAATCTCTTCAACTGACTCCTCAACCCCAAGCTGTGACGGTGATGAGATGTGGGTTGTGCCAAGGCGGGCATCATACTGATCAGTGCCCAAGTCTTCAAGGACCACCTGTGGAAGATGTGAACTATATTGGCAACAATCGCCAAGGGTTCAATCAAGGCAACCAATACAACAATCAGCAAAATTGGAGACCTCAACAAACGGGATGGAATCAGGCTGGTCCTAGCAACAACTCGGGAAATCAATGGAGGAACAACACTCAACCGCCGGGTTATGAGAAGAAGCCAACCGTCGAGGATCAGTTGGGGCAGATTCTCTCTTTCATGACTAAGAGTCAAAAGGAGAACGAAAATTTCAAGGAAAGGACGGTGGAAAAGTTTGGGCAGATGGATGCGACAATGAGGAATCTTGAGACGCAGATAGGGCAGCTTGCCACGGCATCACACACGAGGATTCCTAACACCATCCCGAGCAATACCGTACCTAATCCGAGAGGCAATGAACAGTGTAATGCAGTGGTCTTGAGAAGTGGTCGTGAGTTGGATTCGACACCATCAATGGACGGCCAAGGTACTTCCGGCATCTCACACGCAGGGGCGGATGAGATGTTAGGCTTGCATTCCTCGCACGCAGGGGCGGACGAGGCATGTAAGGGAAGTCCCGCGTTGGTGCAGGGTGCCCAACATGGTCAAGAACAGGCTGCATCCGGCAGCAAGGAAAATGGTGTAGAAGCCGAGTTAAGTGAGAAGTTTTTGGCAGAAAAGAAGGGAAAGCAGAAAGTAGAGATGGGATCAAATGGACAGTTGATGACAAGTCCGGCATTAGACCCGAAAAGCAAGTTCAACTTCCCTGATCACATTCCTCCTCCACCATATCCACCGAAGAGGAAGAAGAGAGCTCCAAAGGAGAAAAGCTTCGAGTGGATGATGAACGTGATTCGAAAAGTGAATGTGGATGTATCGTTGGTGGACCTCTTCACTAATTTCCCCAAGTTCTCCAAGTTCTTTAAGGACATGATGGCAAACAAGGAGAAACTTCAAGACGAGGGAATAGTGGCATTGAGCATGAATTGCTCACAATTGATTTCGGGAATGATGCCCATGAAGAAGAGGGATCCGGGAAGTTGTGTGATTCCTTGTGAGATAGGCAACACAATTTTCACCAAATGTCTATTGGATCAAGGATCGGGGATCTCACTGATGGCATTGAAAACAGCACGTGCCATTGGACTGGAGAACAGAATGGAGCCCATCGACATTGCTCTACAACTGGCTGATCATTCCATTGTGAAGCCCACTGGAATAGTAGAGGATGTCTTAGTCAAGGTAGACAAGTTCGTCATCCCCGTTGATTTCATAGTATTGGATATGCCGGAGGACAAAGAGGTGCCAATTCTGTTTGGCAGACCGTTTCTTGCCACAGGGGACGTGTTGCTAGGAGCAAAGGACAACTCGGTCACGTTTAGAATTAATGGTGAGCAAGTGACCATTAATGTGGAGAAAGCGATGAAGCATCCTAGTGATGCAAAAGCGTGCTTTAGAGTTGATGTCCTCGACAAGTGTATCTTTGACAAGATGCGTTGCTCGGCAAGTATAGAAGGAAGCGTTTATGATAAGGGGAGCTTGGAAAGAGACTTTGGTTCGACAATTAAAGTTGATTTTGATTTTGATGAAAGTGAGGATGCTCAAATTGATCAACCAAGTCTAGAGAATGAATGTGTGGTGGATACTTTCGTGGCGGATGTGCAGCCCTCAATTGAAGTACCACCAAAGCTAGAATTGAAGCCACTCCCGACAAATCTGAAATACGCATTCCTTGGTGAGGATGAATCTTTACCGGTTGTGATATCGGCGATGTTGAATGATGAAGAGGAATTGAAGTTGATAGAGCTACTGAAGTCACACAAGAAAGCTCTAGGTTGGTCCATTGCCGACATCAAAGGAATTAGCCCCGCAATATGCATGCATAAAATCTTGATGGAAGATGGAGCTAAGCCGGTAAGAGAGAGACAAAGGAGGTTGAACCCACTTATGCAGGAAGTGGTTGAAAAAGAAGTGAAGAAATTGCTGAAATATGGGATGATCTATCCCATTTCCGATAGTGAGTGGGTTAGCCCGGTACAATGTGTACCAAAGAAAGGGGGAATAACCGTGACCGTCAATGAGAAGAATGAGGTTTTGGCAACTCGATTGGTGAACTCATGGAGAGTTTGCATGGATTATAGAAAGTTGAATACGGCGACGAGAAAAGATCACTTCCCGTTGCCATTTCTGGATCAGTTGCTCGATAGGATTGCGGGTTATTCCCATTATTGCTTTCTAGATGGATATTCGGGGTACAATCAGATTGCAATTGCCCCGGAAGATCAAGAAAAGACGACATTCACATGTCCTATTGGAACTTATGCCTTCCGTCGGATGCCTTTTGGTTTGTGTAATGCACCGGCTACATTCCAACGTTGCATGATGGCAATTTTTTCTGATATGAATGAAGACATCATGGAGATCTTCATGGATGATTTCTCCGTCTTTGGATCCTCATTTGACTTTTGCTTAGAAAACTTGAGACGGGTCCTACAAAGATGTGAAGAATCAAATCTCGTGCTCAATTGGGAAAAGTGTCAGTTCATGGTCAAGGAAGGCATAGTGTTGGGACACAAGGTGTCAGAGTTGGGGTTGGAGATGGATAAGGCGAAGATTGATGTGATCTCAAAGTTACCTCCCCCAACGAATGTGAAGGGCATCCGTAGTTTCCTTGGACATGCGGGATTCTACCGACGTTTTATAAAGGATTTTTCAAAGATTGCAAAGCCACTTTGCAACTTGCTTGAAAAGGATGCCAAGTTCGTCTTTGATGGGAAATGCCTTGAGGCATTTGAATTGCTGAAGAAAAAGCTAGTCGAAGCTCCTATTATTATCACACCCGACTGGTCAAAGCCGTTTGAGCTGATGTGTGATGCTTCGGACTATGCTGTGGGGGCCGTTCTAGGCCAAAGGAGAGACAAGGTTCTACACGCTGTCTACTATGCTAGCAAAGTACTCAACGAAGCTCAACTGAATTACACCACGACAGAGAAGGAAATGCTAGCAGTAGTGTATGCTTTTGAGAAGTTTCGTGCTTACTTACTTGGCACGAAGGTGGTAGTGTTTACGGATCATTCGGCTATCAAGTACTTGATGAACAAGAAAGATGCAAAGCCTCGGTTGGTGAGGTGGATCCTTTTACTACAAGAGTTTGATGTGGAAATCAAAGACAAAAAGGGGACCGAGAATTTGGTAGCCGATCATCTGTCTAGATTAGAGGGATTGGAAGAGACGGAAGATGAAAGAAAGAAAAGGATAAATGAGAAATTTCCCGACGAGCAAGTGTTGCAAGTGGAGGCTCGGGAAACATATGTGCCGTGGTTTGCCAATTTGGCAAACTACCTTGTCACGGGCATTATACCAGAAGGGTTGTCATCTAACCAAAAGAAGAAGTTTTTGAGTGACACCCGCACATATGTTTGGGAAGATCCGTTTCTCTTCCGGATTTGTAGTGATGGAGTGATTCGAAGGTGCGTTGGAGAGCATGAGCACCTTCAAATTTTGTCTGCATGCCATGATTCGTTGTATGGCGGCCACTTTGGAGCACGACGAACTGCTTTTAAAGTGCTTCAGTCCGGATTCTTTTGGCCATCGATCTTCAAGGATGCAAAAGCCTATGTAGAACGATGTGACAGTTGCCAAAGAGCCGGCAATATCTCGTGGAGGAATGAAATGCCGATGAATAATATTCACGAGGTAGAACTTTTCGATGTTTGGGGAATAGACTTCATGGGACCGTTTCCCAAGTCTAATGGGCAGCAATACATTCTCGTTGCTGTCGACTACGTATCTAAGTGGGTAGAGGCAGTGGCCTCGGCAACCAATGATGCCAAAGTGGTGTTGAAATTTATCAAGAATCACATCTTTAACCGCTTTGGGACACCACGAGCCATTATCAGTGATGGAGGAACTCATTTTTGCAACAAATTGTTTGAAAACCTCCTAGGAAAGTATGGTGTCCAACACAAGGTTGCTACCCCTTATCATCCCCAAACAAGTGGTCAAGTTGAAGTCTCCAATCGTGAGATTAAGCGGGTGCTTGAGAAAGTTGTAAGGCCGTCTCGGAAGGATTGGGCTCAAAAGCTAGATGATGCTTTGTGGGCCTATCGAACGGCGTATAAGACCCCGATTGGAACTTCACCATACAAATTGGTATTTGGGAAGGCTTGCCATTTGCCGGTAGAGCTTGAGCATAAAGCTTTTTGGGCTTTGCAAAAGCTTAATTTGGATTATGATGCTGCAGCCGAGAAGAGGATGTGCGATATGAATGAGATGGATGAGTTTAGGCTTCATGCATATGAGAGCGTTGATCTCTACAAAGAGCGTGCTAAGAGGGTACATGATGCAGCCATTAAGCCTCGTCAATTCCATGAGGGACAACTGGTCCTTTTGTACAACTCTCGGCTTAGACTGTTTCCGGGCAAGCTCAAGTCAAGATGGTGGGGTCCCTATGTGGTGCACAAGGTATACCCCTATGGTGCTGTGGATGTTCGGGATCAGAAGAATGGTAGCATTTGGAAGGTGAATGGCCAACGCTTGAAGGCCTATGTTGGAGTTGAAAGTGGCACGGAGACAGAAGAGGTGGTCACACTAGAGAATCCGAAAGTGTAGACCAAAGATGAAGAAGGTCGAGCCAACGACTGTAAACAAAGGCGCTGATTGGGAGGCAACCCAAGTTTTTATCTTTCTTTTATCTTTTGGTTTCATATGTTGGAGGTTTTGTTTGCTCAATTCTTTCCTCCAACATTTATTTTGAATTGAGTGTTTCTTTTTGTAGGTTTTGTTTCTTTTTGTAGGAGCAACATGGAGATGTGATGTATGTTGGAGCTTAGGAGGAAGCAATCCCGCTGAGGATTTTCACACCCACCCGCCCACCCGACTGCACTATGTATTTCATGCCAAGTTTGGGGGAGTCTTCTTTCCCTTTACTTTTTATGTTGTCTTTGCATGCATTGAGGACAATGATGCATTCAAGTTTGGGGGGGTTTGTATGGTTTGGTGCATGTTTGTGGGTGTTTGAAATGATTTGAAATAAAAATGTTGTGAATCTATGTAGTTGACGGATGCATGTTAGATCTTCGGCTTTCTGGTTGGGAAATCTTATTTGATTTTACTTGAACTTTGAAGCCTAGGATGAATGGAATAGGTGCATGAATCTATTTGAAAGAGCATGTTGTGATTACATCCGATTTCTTAAGTTGAGGAGAGTATGAAAATCGCATGACTTGTGGAAATTATTTTGGATTGATTTGCTTTATCGAGTGAAGTGCTTGCGTTCGTTTGTGTTAACGATATGGGAGGACAAGGCACTAGGATGAACTCCATGGCCAAATGATCACATGCCTAGTCCATCAAATGATCCCCTAGAAGCCACCTTGAGCTTAATTTCTTATTCTTTGTGTAAACACTTAGCCAAACACTTAGCCACTGAAATAAGCCTAATTTTAGCCTCATCGAAAGACCTTGCTACTATTTGGGTGCTAAATACTAGTTTGAGCTTGGTGGTTGAATGTTGAGTGTTGGGTGGTGTATTGCAAAAGTGTAGACATTTCTAGACTTGATAGAAGGTGAAAAGAATGAAGTTCTAAGAGAAAAAAAAACAAGAAAAAGAAAAAGACGACCTCCAAATTCACAAAAGTCGAGGTCTTTACAAAAAAAAAAAAAAAAAAAAAAATAAGTTGATGAAATAAAGATAGAGCTTCTATGTTTGTTTGTGTAATCTCGTCTGGAATAGATCTCAAGTTTGGGGGAGTGTGGGTTTGGTTGTAATTTTGTGTTGTTCGATCTTTGGAAGGATGTTGTAGGAGGGAAGATTTTGGCACTCAAATGTGTAGCCTTTGAGCTCACCATCCATACTATCCTACCTCGTCCCTAGCCCCATTACAACCTTGAACGAAGACCTTGGACCTTATCGTTGATGCTTGTGGATGTTGTGTCAATAGCTTGGTAGAGTTGAAAAAGTTCGATTTGAAATCCGTGAGTCTATGTGATTAGTAATGTTTGATGAGTTGATGATGACGGTTTGAGTTGTTTGATCATATGCTTGGACTTACTTTGAAGTGTACCTTGACTTGAAGTTCTAGGGGGATGAGTGCTTGTTCTTGAGAGTGGGAAATCTCGGTTGGAAATGTTGGGGGTTTAAATTTTGTCACTCACGTCCCTATATGATTCTTTGTGATGAAAATCTTTGCGGGTTAGATTTGGTTGAGTCTTGGTGCTGAAAATGTATCTTGCTCGGGGCGAGCAAGAGCTTAAGTTTGGGGGTATTTGATGCGAAGCATATTTCTTATATTTTTCCCCCTAAACTACACACTTTCCATGTACTTGTCACTCATCAAAGTGTATTTGTAGGGAAGTTTAGGAGAGTGAAAGCTGGAAGTTCGCAGGTGAAATGGGCAAAGCATGAGAACGCCCGGTCGGGCGATTCTGAGCTTCAAAACGCCCGGTCGGGCGTTACGCATACGGATTCCAGAAAGTTCGCCCGGTCGGGCGATTAGTGACGACACAAAACGCCCGGTCGGGCGTTTCACCGCGATACCCCTAGAAGCCTTTCGCCCGGTCGGGCGTTTCTTTCGTTAAATTCGCCCGGTCGGGCGTATTTGCCGGGTAACTTCTAAATGGCAGTTATTTCAGAAAAGGAGGGGATAAGTTAGAGGAAAGAAGAGGAGAAAGGGGACGAATTTTACAGAGAAAAAAAGACAGAACGGAGAAGAAGGAAGAAGAGAAGAGAAGGAGGAAAATCTACCCGACACTCCGACGATTCGACTCCACCATCCAATTCTACTCCGAAAGAGCATGCCTTCTACGGTTTTAATCAGTGAATTTATCATGTATCAAGGCTAGGCTCATTTGTTGCTCCAAGTTGTGAATTAGACTCGTTAGAATGCTTCTACACTTTTGAACTCATGTTTGATATCATTGATTGTGTTTAATGCGTAATTCTATTACTCTAGAGGCATCTTTTGTGATAGATATCTAATCCTTGTTTATTGTCTCTTTAACATGGACATGGATGGATTAATCAATTGTTATGCTATCAAATTAAAATTGTTCAGAGGATAATTTGATAGTGGATTAGGTAAGCTCGTATAGTAGATGATGTTAGATTCCCGCGCTTCCGCAGGAGTTGAATGCCTTCGAAAATTAATTCATGGAACAAGTGTTCAGCTGACTGTGAATTATACGTCGCAAACATGTTCAGTGCAAGCGATTAGGTTGATAAGTTAATCCCAAATTTGTGTGTGATAAATGTGTAGAATGATTCGAGTCTAAGGAGCAACTTGGAGTGACCTGTTCTTCTCGTGTTTAAAATCCTTGCGTAGTTAGTTTGTTAACTTAGTGTCATTAATCATCAAAACCAAAAATCGAACCTTTTTATGCTTTGTTTAGCGTTGAGTTTTAATAATCATTCCCTTCCCTGTGGATCGACACCTAAAATACTACACACGAAGCTGTATTCTTGCAGTTAGTGATAATATTTGGGTAATTAAATTGAACTTGCGTGCGAAATTGATTTGTTTTACAAACCAGTATTATCCACACCAGCGAATTATGATGAGTTAGGGATGAATAAATAAATAATGCCCATTTTAAATGGTCTTGTGTGTATCCATTACCTGGATGAACTTGATGCAGTAGACGATGCTTTTATTTATATATCAAGGAAAATGCTACTCCATTTATTTGAGATCAATCAGCTTAATCAAAAGCTCACGATCGATAGTGGAAGACGTTCTTTGATATTTGTTGGAGAAATAAAAAATAACCATGATCTACAACAAGCCGAGGGTACCCAGGCAAATTAAAAACAAAAAAATAAGATTAAAAAAAAGGGAAAAATCAACAAATAATCTAAAAAGGTAAAAAAAGAATACAGAAGGTAGGAGTAGGAGTAAAATTGTTAGTTTGTTACAGCTTAGGCTTTGTTTAATTATTATTGTTGATGCATGATTACGTATGGAACAGCGATTATCATGATTACCACCATTCTTGAATTGTAGTAGTAGCCCTCATCATCAATCTTAAAGCCTCCACATTGAATTAAAATTGATATAAATTCCCAACTCACAAGATGTGTGTATATATATAGAAGCATTAATAAGGTAGATCACACACCCAACTCACAAGAAGTTGTAGCTAGTAGTTGAAAAAAATCATGTGGATGAAACCTAGAGGAAGCAGGAGGGTTCACGTATTGAATATTGATAGATATAGAAAGCTAATTAATTACTACTCCTACAATATAAGTTTACGTTGAGATTAAAATAAGGAATGTTGCACTGCTGGGACGAAAATGAGATGGAGTTGAAGAATTTAAGGCTTTACATGGAGAACATCAACATATATAAAGAGAATGAGAAATTGAGGAACAAGGCTCGTCTCCTTCAACAAGAGAGGCTTGCCTTATTGTCCCACTTTCAAACCACAGATTATTCTCAGCCTCTTTAATTATGTTATTTTCATTCCTTACTAGTATTAGTATACCTTGATGATGCTTGTGGATCAACATTACTTACCCCTATTGTATCATGTAATTGATAATACAGTGGCACGACACCCTACTAGTTTTACTTAATTACTACTGCTACTACTACTTTTCTAGGACCGATCGAAAATGTTTATGATTAAAAAAATATACTACCCCTATTGTTCATTTCTTATTTTGCTCATCACCCATAAAATAACAAGAACAACATGATGCATTGATCATTTATATACTTACATGTATGTGTTAATTTGGGCTTTGATTTAGTTTTCCAGTAATTTTGTTAAGGTTTTCTCGCTGTTGAGCATTCTGGTTGATTTAACTTGGATTTAAGGTTGCTCCATACTTCCATTTGGTTAATGATGGACATCTCACATTTTTTAATACAAGTTGGCTATTCGATACTTTACTTCTTGACTTTATATTTTGGTTTGAATTTTAATTTGTTGGGCTTTAGATTTTGTGAAAGACTTCCTCGATTTTTATCGAGCTTTTTAAGCTACTATATATCTTGGTGTTTTAACTTGTTACTTTCTCAAAGACTTACACAAGAGTTAATTTGAAATTGAAAGTCATCGTTGGCCACAGTTTTTTAATATGTATCCATTATTTTCATTTTTGAGATACAGTTAATTAGAAAAAGTAACAAGAAAAATCAATTTTGCTTATGTGTATGAAACGTCTCTAAGAAGTGATCATGTTCAGTTAGTACCTTAATTTCTCTTCCTTTCTAGTACTATGTTTTGGTACATGTGCTAATAATCCAACATAAAAATATCCATCAAACCATAAATAAAATACTACTAATAATTAAGAGAAATAATTAACAAACAACAATATAAAGTTGTAGTATGAAATAAAATCCTAACAAACAAGACACTATATAACCATAATAAAATCCTAATTAAAGCAACTTAACCCTCATTTTCTCCATCACCAAGGATTTAAGTGAAACAAAATTCAGACTATGAATAACTAAGTTGGAACTAGCATGGTTCCTCTCTTTCTTAATCTCTCGAATAACTTTAGTCGTACCCGAGTAGTAAAATAGTCGAGCAGATTCAAGCAAGGCGAGTAAGATCCCGCCATCTTTGAATGCTTTAACGGGATACAACATTTCATGGCGTTCTAAGATTCTATCAAGACGTTCTACATTCGACAAAATATCCTTATGTAAATCATAAGGAACATAATATCTGGTATAATTATGAAGAACTTCAGGAAGTCTGAGCTTATATCGTTCTCTCTTGATAACATAATCCTTGGTCCATGATTTGTCATCTCCATATTTCTTCATACACCATATTTCCATCATATTATCATCTGCATCATTGCTGAAGCACAGGCGTCCCCTCAAAGCAGATAGTGAATACTTCAAGCCTTCACCAAGATTTTGAAGAGTAATACTACGAGGACATGAAAAAGATTTAAATAGGTCGGTTTCAAGATCGAGGCAATAAACTCTACGGGGGTATAGGAACGCATTGTCATGATCAATTACAAGCCAGTGAAGATTGCCATTCACCAAAGGAGGCACATATGCCTTTTGGTACCAGAACACCAATTCGCTCTCAATTGTGATGCTTTTCCATTGCCCTATTCCTAGATTGTATACTTGACAGGTAAGGGGAAAATTACGACGAGCATAAACCCTGACAAGCTTGTACTGCCCACTTTTGCTCACTCCAAACCCAAATGCATATCTGTATGAATAACAATCACAACCCATCTTGATGGTGACGTACTCTCGAGTGATTGGGTTGCATATGAATAGTTTGGACATGGATTCAAAGTCAATCATGAAGAGCAAGCCATTAACGGAGCTATGTATAAATGGCTTATAAGGCTCCGGAAAAGTGTGAGTGTAGAGAACCGAACCTTTTGGTGGTTTTTGTATAATTTCATTGCCACCAATAAACCCCAAGAGGCTGTGAGCCCTTGAGAATTTGAGGTCTTCAAAGGCAGGGAGGCGGGCAGAGGTCAAGGCCGCATGATGAGAATGCAACCAGACAAAGTAAGGGGACTTCACTAGATCGCGCCATGACTTGCAAATACACTTGGAGATCATGATGGTTTGAAAGGGGAGTCTTGAGAGGATGTCGATGATGATTTCTTGTGGAAGATCATTCAACCTATCGATTTCCATAGTTTAGAACAATGGGGATTGATTGATTTCCATAGGATCGATATTAATATATACACAATAAACTCTAGACTAATTCTTCTAGTATTAATAAATTATTTCCATGCATAGTAAATTCGTTTATTATTTAATTATTCCCATTTCCTTTCACCCCACATTTTCCCATAATTTCTGATAATTTCCCTATTTAAATTTAATTTTCCTTCTTCATACTAGTAGTATTTTCCTGTTACCCGTCACATTATTTGAGGAGGGCCTAGCACTATTTTCCCAAATCTAATTTCAAAAAGGAAAATACTCAACCTTTCCTTATAATATTTCCATAACCTAAAAAAAGAATTTCACGTTATGATTTGATTTATAAATTTTGACGTAAACAAATCAATGAATAAAAACACAAAAAGACAATGAAACCAAGTTTATTCCAAAAAGAATCCATCAATTTATATTGAAATTGAAAAACTATGTAAATAATTCAGACAATTATAGTATATGTGAACTTCAAGGTCCAAAGAAAAAAAAAAAGAATTTCAAGGTCCAAATAAAACTAATACTATACCACAGGTTTTTAGTTTAATCTATAACTTTAAGCATACTGTATATATAGAGCCAGATTTAGTACCAATGCCAATTTTAAATGACCTAAAATGGTGGTAAAGTACACTCTTCTTCTCACATTAGTAGAGTCATTTCACTTTTTGTAATTGTTTTGAAAAAATAATAAATAGTTAAAGTAGACAAAAAGTTAAATATATATATATATATATATATATGTAAAAGTACATTATTCTCTCTTTTACTTTACTATTTATTCACTTTAACTATTATTATCATTTTTCCAAAACGAGTAAACACAATGAAATAATTGTACTACTGTGAAACGGAGAGAGAGTATAAATTAGCGAGTTACAATCTAGTACACTCTAAACTTATGATTAGCCGAATAGTTCATTCCACTAACAAAAAGAACAAACCTAAATAATTAAAGGCTAAACTTAATCAAAGTACATTAGTCTTTAACATACTATTAGACAATAATATAACAGTAGGAGTAGTATAAATTTGCGAAAAAGACTATTGTCATTGAAAACCAATGTGAAATGGTTCCCCCGTGCGACGTCGAATGATCCTGAGGTAATAACAAAAACACTAAAAAAATTCAATAAATCATAGCAACATATATGTGCATACTTGAATTCAAAATAAATTGTGTGCTTGTTATCTTCGGTGCATATATGGCACGTGAAGGAGACTTATATAAACACCAAAATAAGTTAGTACTAGTATAAGTAATGCATCCTACATAACTAAAACCTATCAATACTAAAAAATATGTATTGGATAACAGAAACACCATGTCACCATATACACCAATCATGAGTTTCAAGATTGTTATTTAGTGCTGTATATTTGCTTTTAGTTATTTAAATATGAAAAGGTCGAGAGCAATGAAGTACGTAGTAAATAAAGTTTTGAGGATTTGAATTCCAGTCGATAATAAATGAACCAAGCTTGATTGAGCACGACATAATTAAATCTATGTTAAAGCATCGTAGTATGTGCGCTCTAAACTCAAACATTGCCCAGTGACATTCCTTCAACGTACCAGTGGATTTTCAGATAAAATAAAACTATACTAATATTCATTGTCTGGATATTTTTGAAGTAAATTAAATAAACTATTTGTTGTATTTTGTTAGGAGGTAATGTTAGTTTAATAGTTTAACTGATTACATTCATGTACTGAGGTTTTATTTCATTATAATAAGTTGTATCAATTCAAAAAAAAAAGTCAGTGAAAACAAAAATTAGTGCATATTATATATATAGGGATGTATTCATTTCCTTTTTGCATATTTTTTCCTTTTTCCTTCTTGATCTCAGCCCCACGATTTTGTCATCCGACGGTTAGATTAGTGCCACGTGTCATTTAATAATGTAGATTTTCCGTTGAATAATGCACACCGACTAATAATGCACCATTATAGTGTAATAATGCAGATTTTCAGTTGAATAATGCACACCGACTAATAATGCACCATTATAGTGTAATAATGCAGATCATCTGGACCGTTGATGAATGAGATTTAACGGCTCATATTAAGAAGAATAAAGGATCTAAGGGATGAATAGGAAAATAACGCTCCCATATATATATATATATATCTATATAGGATAGTGATCAAGATATAACTAATCTTAAATGTATAACTAGAGAACAAATCTCAGCCACACATCTTAATGGAACAAATATTATTTATTTTCATAATATAAAATAGGCCAAGGGTATTTTTGGAAATCTCTTTATCAAATTCATAAGAGGCGATTCTGCTGAACTCCATCAACATGATGACCCTCCAGCCACCGCCATGGCCGGCCTCTCCGCCGCCGCCGCATATGCGCCGGTTCTTCCCCAGAAGGCATCCTCCGTTTGGGCTGTTCGCGGCTCAGTTAATCCTCCGTATCAGTGTCTCTTCCCCAAATTCGCGAGGATTGAAGCTCAACTTGCCGTCGATAAACCATGAACGCCGTCAACTTGAAAGACGTCACCGTATTGAGCAATCCAGCTCCATTCGTCAATCCTTTCCAATTCGAGATTTCATACGAAAATTGGTACACCAATTTTCTAATTTTATCACTTTTCTCTCTGTGAAAGTTTTTTTCTCTGAAATTCTTTATTCACAAAATTAGGTCGATCCTTCTGGTTTGTTGATGAATTCGGTTGGAAATCTGAATAGAGTGAAGAAAAGCCAAATATTTTAGCTGAATCTAGAAGCATTTAGATTTCCTTTGATGATTATTAATTATTATAAAATCTATTCAGTGGTATTTACATCAATAATCCATGTTTATGACTGAATTGCTCCAATCGTTTCATGTGATGATTAATACCATTGATAAAGAGTGGAAGATTGCTATGGATCAATTTGTTTGCTTTATAATTAAGTCAATTTTCTTCTTAGACTTGTGATATTGTTACCATCTGTTTCAGATCTAGAGTGGAAGCTACAAATGGAACATCCCTGTAATTGCGGCTTGATTGGTTGAAATTTGGGATAAGCTTTATAATTACGGCAATTTTATTTCGGTATCGGTCGAGGACTAAATTTATCCGATAATCTATTCGACATTGAAAGTCTTATTTGTTTTGCAAATAAGAGTGAAGTGTTTTGTGAATAAGAGTGAAGTATTTTGTGAACAAGAGTGATGTGTATTGTGAACAAGAGTGAACTGAAATCAGAATAATAGTGATGTGTTTTCTGAACAAGAGTGAAGTGTTTTATGAACAAGAGTGAAGTGTTTTCTGAACAAGAGTGAAGTGTTTTTGTGAACAAGAGTGATGTGTTTTTGTGAACAAGAGTGAACTGAAATCAGAATAATAGTGATGTGTTTTCTGAACAAGAGTGAAGTGTTTTATGAACAAGAGTGAAGTGTTTTTGTGAACAAGAGTGATGTGTTTTTGTGAACAAGAGTGAACTGAAATCAGAATAATAGTGATGTATTATCTGAACAAGAGTGAAGTGTTTTCTGAGCAAGAGTGAAGTGTTTTTGTGAACAAGAGTGATGTGTTTTTGTGAACAAGAGTGATGTGTTTTCTGAAGAATAGTGAAGTCTTTCCTGAACAAGAGTGTAGTCTTTTCTGAACAAGAGTGATGTCTTTTGTAAACAAGAATGATGCGTTTTCTGAACAAGAGTGAAGTGTTTTGAGAACAAGAGTGAAGTGTTTTGTGAACAAGAGTGAAGTGTTTTCTGAACAAGAGTGAAGTTTTTTCTGAACAAATGTGATGTGTCTGATTTCCTTTGATGATTTATAAAATCTATTCAGTGGTATTTACAACAATAATCCCTGTTTATGACTGAATTGCTCCAATCGTTTCATGTGATGATTAATACGATAGTAAAGTCGTGCTTCTCAGTGAGATCCACCTCATCATCCGCAACCAAGTACTCCAAATGCAACAACGCCACTGAAAATCCCGGGAAAACTCTCCGGTCACGTCAAACCCTTCCCCCGTGCACGCCTCCACGAACCTCTCCGGCCTGAACTCCAATTCATGTCCGCCACCATGAAATTCACGTACGCGTCCTTAGGGATTCGGTAACCGTCCAGATCCACCTCCTCCTTCACCTTGTGCGCCAACACAAAGTGCCCCGTTGGATGCCGCCGCAGCGCCTCCAGCACCACTGCCTTCAGATACGGCAGCTTCTGCAGATCCTCCTCCTCCACCACGTCGCCCTCCGCCACGCCGACCATCTCCTGGTACAACTTCTCCTGAATTTCGCTGTGCTTCACTAAATTCGACATGATCCATTGCAGCGCCGTCGATGTAGTGTCAGTGCCGACAGAGAGGATTTCGATGCATAAGCTCACGATTTCCTCTTCGCGAAGCTTCCTCTTCTCCTCCGGTAGAATCAGAGAGGATTTTGGTTGCGGTTGTTTTTCAAATGAAATCAATTTGGCGACCTAACCTGATTTTGGTATCAAGCTTTTACAAAATTACTATAATACCCCCCGCCTTGTTATTGTGGAGTAAATTTGTGATTGAGAGAACTAATTTCTCCTTAAATTAGAAAATTACATGTATTAATACTAGCCCTTGATTTTCTTGATCTTGTGGCTATTATTTGTTCTCTAGTTATATGGTTAAGAGGTGTTTGCCATAGATCATGACCCTATCTATCTATATATATATATATATATATATATATATATGAGATCAAATGCAAACACCCTATCTTTGATACAAACTACAAACTATGTCAACGGACTGTACAAATTATGTCACCGGAGTGTACAAATTATGTCAACAGGGGTCGATGTCAACGGACTGTACAAATTATGTCACCGGGGGTCGATGTCAACGGAATGTACAAATTATGTCACCGGGGGATGTACGGAGTGTACAAATTCTGTCGACGGGGGTGTCCAAATTCTGATTTTTCGATGACAAAATGTTGACATTAGAAAAATCTCTTATATTAACCGTTGATTAATTGTATTAAGTGAGTAGGATTAAAGTTTGTATAGTTTGTATTATAAAGAGTTTGTATTTTAACATGACCATATATATATATTATATATATATATATATAAATCATGTAGCATACCTTTTTATTCTTAATATTCCAGTCATTAAAATTGCCATAAAGTATAATCAAACCTTCAAGGTTTGATATAAATAATAATCTAGACCACTATGCAAAATTTGTACTCTAAATAAGGTACAATTAATCAACACGACTTAATACTATGATATTATAAAATTTTAAGATGCAAATTGTGCAAATCGTCGATTCGGCTGAAGTACATGAGCAGGACAAAAATATTAGCCATTTTTACTAGTCTAGTGATGAGTCCGCGAATTTCTGATGTTAGTAGATGCTGGTAGAGAATAAAGACTACGACACAATGAATTTACGTGGTTCGATTTACTGAAGTAAATCTACGTCCACGGGAAGAAGGGAGGGCAAGATTGTATTGCTTGATCTGGGATTACAGCTTACAACACAGACTTGCTATATGATATTTTATCTCTAGAGAGCTTAACCTCTGTCTATCAGATCTAAGTTCTATTTATATATTGAACTAAGATCGTGGCTTGCATCACCACCCTAAGTCGTGGATGTCGTGTAGGTCATGGCCTAAGATCGTGGATGTAGCGTAGGTCATGGCCTACGATCGTGGCCTGAGTTGACACCACGTGGTAGTGGGTGTGTTGGAAGTTGTGGAAATCCTGTATGGGTCCACTAACTCCTTGTTCGGTCGAATACTGAGACCGAACTGCTTTGGTTGCCGATCTGAGAGTAGAGCTTGATGCCGACCTGAGGGTAATGCTTGATTGGTTGGCTTTTACCGAGCTGTAGGCTGAGGCCGAACTCTTTGGTAATGCCGAACTCATACTCTTCCTTGGGCTTTGGGCTGATGGGCCGTCATTGCTGTTGGGCTTGTTTAGTACGCACCCCATCACTACCCCCCCCCGAAGGGCGAAGTGAATCACTTCGGCGAAGTGAGTCACTTCGGCATTCTGGATAAAGGCAAGGGGGAGGCTGATGTCAGGGGACGTGCCTTGCACGTGACTGCATTAAATGCGACAGTAAAATCCGGCCGTTGAATCCTGAAAAGGTGGGATTCGAAACGGTGCGACGATTTTGAAATCTTCGCCGAATCTGATAAATACCTCCTTTCTTCATCATTGAAGCACTTTTGCGACTGCTTCTTCTGCACTCTCTCTTTTTTGCGAAAATTCTCTCTCCGCTTTCAAGAATTTCTTCAGACTTTCTTCACCTTCAAAAAGTAAGAAAAATGTCTTCTTCTTCTTCTTCGGAGTCGGGTAGCGGTAGGAGAGGCGGTAAGGGGTCTTCTGGCCGGAAAGAGTCCGGGGAGAAGACCGTAGAGTATTTCCATAGTATTTTGAGTAAGGATACTGTGATATCCCTACCCGAAAAATACTTTTTTCCTGGGGGGAAGGCGGTGGTACCTGACGGTGATCATAGGGCTGACTCCCCGCCGGAGGGTTACGCCACCGTGTACGAGGCCTGCTTAGAATGCGGGCTTCGTTTCCCCCTCCCTTCTGCCTTTATAGATTTACTAGATTTTTTTCAGCTTCCTTTAGGCCAGGTGACTCCGAACTCTTGGAGGCACTTGTCGGCCTTCGCTGCCGAACTCCGTAAGTTAGGAAGGGATTTGTCTTTGAAGGCGATCCTTAAATTCTTTCAATTTAAGAGGAAGGGGTCTTGGTTTTACTTGATCCCTGTACAGCCCTTTAGGGCCTTTTGTAAAACGAAGTGGCCGAAGTGGCAAAACCGCTTCTTCTACTATGATAGGACCGCGGCTCCTAGTTTTCCCTGGAGAGGGCCGAAGTCCGTTATCCGTCATCCTCGGCCTGAACCGTTGGACGAGCTCGATGGCGAGCTCAACAAGATTCCCATAGTTAGGAAACAATACACGGAGTCTGAGCTCGTCAAGGGCGACGTCGTGTTCGACATCTCGTCTTCGGACGAAGAGGCCGAGGGTGAGGATTTCTCTTTATCTTTATGCTCTACTGCTTTAACGAAGAAAATCTGACTTTGTTGTTTTTTTTTTTTTTTTTTTTTTACAGTGAACTTGCTGAATAAGGCTATCCGAAAGTCCTCCGAGCTTGTGGAGCCGGAGAGGCAGAGAGCCCCTCGCTCGGCGTCTGAAGCCGAGAAGAATCCGAAGAGGCAAAAAACCTCTTCTTCGGATCCGAAAGAGCCGGAGCCGTGTTCGGCTAAAGGGAAGGGGAAATTTCATGAGTCCCCAAGAGTGCCGGGGAAAGACCTGGTCATCTCCGAGGTGGTTGCAGACATCCCGGAACACTTCCCTGAGCCTTTTCAATGGCCGACGAATTTTGTGGAGGTAAGCTTTCTGACTTGGCTTCTTTTCCACATTTTTTGATGGCCATTCTGTTGAGTTTTTTCCTTGTTCATCTTCAGAGAGCCAAGCTCGTCTCCGTGGAGCTCTCCAAAGCATCCCACGACTACGAGGAGATGCAGAAGAAGTTGCATCTTGCTCGTAGTCTGGCCGAACAGGCTGAGGCCAAATTTGAGAGGGCCCGAGCTGCTAGGATCTCGGCTCAGGATGAAGCCCGGTCAGCCAAAAACCAGCTCATCATCCTGCAAGAGCAGACGAAGCACCGGGAGGCTCAGAAGGAGGCTGCCGCCGTGGCTGCCCAGGGGGAGGCTCTCCGTGTTTACACGGAGAAACTCTTTTTGAGCGGCCAGTTCTCGGCCTTTGTCGGTAGTCTGGTAAGGCTAATTACCGATAAGGGCGAGCAGGGGGCCGACGTCGTGCTGCCTCTGTACAGCCGAGAGATAGCAGCTCGGCTTCAGAATCTGCCGCTCCTTGAGGAGCTCGCTTCATCCTCGGTCCTGCTTTCTGCAGACCGAGTCCGGAGTTGTCGAGCTGATCGGGACGAGAACCTGGAGGCTATCTTTGCCTCCGTGGGACCCGTTTCACCCGCTTCGACTTACAACGGAGAGGGTGAGGCCGAGCCGCTGGAGCAGGAGGCCGAAGTCGAGCGGGCCGGGCATCCGGAGAAGGAAGCCGATCAGGAGGCGGAGGCGAGGCCGGCAGGATGCGAGGCCGAGGCTGAGGTAGCTCAGGAGAAAGAAGCTGAACCAGACCGAGGAGCCGGAGACGAAGCTGGCGGAGTATGATTTCGTCTCCCTTCTCTTAGTCTAGTTTCTTCCTTGTAAAATGGCCTTGAAGCCCTCCTAGTGTAAAAAATTTTCCTTGTGAATGAAAAATTCTCTACACTTGTCTTCGTATAGCTTTTCGTACTCGCCTTTATTCCTGTTGTATTTTACTATCTGCTCGGTACAGCTGCCGAACTAATATAGCTGCTTTGTACTCAAGGAGATGGAGATACTTCACTGGAAACGGCTGTACTCTTCGGCTTTAGACGAAGCTGAGAAAAGAGCTATAGCCGATCAGACGAAGAATGACGAGCTTCTGGCTCGTTTAGTGAAGCTGGAGGCCGATAATAAGGACTTAGAGTCCGATAAGAAGGATCTGGAGGCCGAGCTGAATACGACCATTGCTGAGAGGACTGCGTACGAGGATTACATCCGTGTGCGCGGGGGAGTGACCATATCAGATGTTCAGAGTCGAGTTGACGAACTGTGGGAGGAATATCATGTACTCCGGAGGAACAATGCGCTGGAGAGCTCGGCTTGCCAACAAGTTGTGAAATCATTACGGCGCTGGGCTTCTCGGTACGACATCATTCTTTCCCGGCGTCCCTCAATCGAGAGATTCCTTAGGCATTTCCCGCCAACAGATGCTCGCACTCCAGATCAAGCCTCTGGTTCCCTTGTTCAAAATCCTACTCCAAGTCAACAACGAACTCCGGAACAGCCGGAAACGTCAAGACGAGAACGGGCTCAGGAGCAACCGGAATCGTCAAGACAGGGACGGACTGAAATTCGCCGAGGAGTTGTGACTATGAGCGAGCAAGATCAGCAGATGCTTATTGCAGAGACTCTTCATCGCCGAGGGGTTAGAGCTTCTGGGGCTCGCGGAAGAGGTGTTGGGTCGAGGATAGCATCTCGTCGACCTGCTTATTCTTCATCTGCTCGGAACAACCGAACTCGGCTTCCAGAGGATTTTGCAGATAGGTGGCTTAACTTTAGCAACCGAGGACAGTAGAATAGTCCTTTGTAATGGCGTAATGCCTTCTCGTAGGGGAGCTGAATTGTCTGCCGAACGAGATTTAATAAATGAAATTTTTTCCTTTCGCTTTTATCACTGCTTACTTACAGCTCTGCGAAACAATTTCATCGTGCTCGTCATCGGTCTTATGAAGTGAGCTTCTTTGATCGGACTCGTATTTGGACTTTGAAGTAAGCTTCTTTGACCGGACTCGTCTTTGATCTTATGAAGGAAACTTCTTTGACCGGACTTGGTTTGTGTTCTAATTTGGCGATTTTTGTCGCCGGGATCGAACTTTCCCTTGTCCTAATTCGGCGAGTTTTATCGCGTGGATCGGACTTTCCCAGTTAACCGAAGTGGTCTTATGCAGTAAACCTCTTTGACTAGACATGGTCGTCCTCGGTCTTATGAGGTAAACTTCTTTGACCGAACTTGGTCGTCCTAATTCGGCGAGGTTTATCGCGTGGATCGGACTTTCCCTTATTGCAGTTCGTTTCAGACGAAGTGCTTATTTCTTAAGCCGAATTGTGGTCTTGTATCTTCCTGAGAAGCTTGGACTCACAATCGTTGGCTTATTGCAGTTCGTTTCAGACGAAGTGCTTGTTAAGCTGAATTGTGGTCTTGTATCCTCCTTGGAAGCTTGGACTCACAGTCGTTGGCTTGTTGCAGTTCGTTTCAGACGGACTGCTTGTTAAGCTGAATTGTGGTCTTGTATCCTCCTTAGAAGCTTGGACTCACAATAGTCTTTAATAATCGATCTAAAAAGGGGATCAGTCTTTAAAGAACGATATACCTTGGTACCATTTGTAAGAGACGACAAGCACATAGAGACAAAACACATAGAGAAAAAATGAAAAAGATGAAAGAAAAAAAACTTTAAACTTTTTTTTAAAAAACGACAAGTAAAAGGTACAAGTAAGAAACAAACAAATAAAAACATATACCCCTATGACCGAACTAGACACGAGACGGACTGACCGGACTTTTGTCTCTTACAAGTGGAACTTTTTGAGGTTGGAGACGTGCCATGTTCGGGGTACTTGTTCTCCTGACATGTGAGTCAATTTATAAGACCCTTTGCCGAGGACTTCTGACACCCGATATGGACCCTCCCATGTGGGTTCGAGTTTGCCCAGCTTTTCTGCTCGGCTTACTTCGTTGTTTCTCAAGACGAGATCTCCCACTTGAAATTGAAGCTTTTTCACCCTTTGGTTATAATACCGGGCTACTTGCTCCTTATACTTGGCTGCTTTTATGCACGCCAATTCTCTTCTTTCTTCGGCGAGATCTAGTTCTGCTCTCAGTCCGTCGTCATTCATTTCTGAGGAGAAATTTAGAGTTCGGGGACTGGGTACGCCGATCTCCACCGGAATTACGGCTTCAGTGCCGTACACCAGACTATACGGAGTTTCACCGTTGGAGGTTTTGGGTGTAGTTCGGTAGGACCATAGGACTTGAGGGAGATTTTCTACCCATTGTCCTTTGGCTTGTTCTAACCGAGCTTTTAACCCTTTCACCAGAATCCGGTTCGTTACTTCCGTTTGTCCGTTTGCTTGGGGATGGGAGACCGAAGTGAACCGCTGTTGAATGTTCAGCTCTTGGCACCAATTCTTGAACGTCTTGTCGGTGAACTGAGTCCCATTATCCGAGATGAGGATGTGGGGTATGCCAAATCGGCACACTATGTTCTTCCAGACGAAGTCCAATGCCTTTGAGCTCGTTATCGTAGCTAATGGTTCAGCCTCCACCCACTTCGTGAAGTAGTCCACGGCAACGATAAGGAATTTCATTTGCCGAGGAGCTTGAGGAAGTGGTCCCACTATGTCTATGCCCCATTGCATGAAAGGCCAAGGGCTTTGCATAGTGTATAGATCGGTCTGCGGCATCCTTGGGACATTTGCATGAATTTGGCACTTCGTACACTTCTTGACGAGCTGCACTGCCTCTTGTACCATGGTTGGCCAATAATATCCCCATCTCAGAACTTTTTTAGCTAAAGCTCTGGCTCCGATGTGGCTACCGCACGATCCTTCATGAACTTCTCTGAGGATGTAGTCCGTCTCTTCTGGTCCTACGCACCGCAATAACGGCTGGAGGTAAGACTTTCTAAAGAGGACTCCTTCATGAAGTTCGTACCGAAGTGCTCGGCACGTGATCTTCCGAGCTTCTCTCTTATCCTCGGGCAATTGTCCTTGATCCAGATACTGCAAGATCGGCGTCATCCAGTTCGGCGAGCTGGATACTGAATGTACCTCGGCTTCATCAATGCTTCGATGCATTAATTCTTCCGCCTTTGAGCTCGGATCTGAGGCCAACTTACTTAAGGTATCTGCTCGGCTATTTTCCGCTCTGGGAATGCGGATTATCCGAAAATAGGAGAAACTTCGGCTGATGCTTTGCGCTTTGTCCAAATACTTCTTCATTCTCTCGTCACGAGCTTCACTTGTACCCAACATGTGATTTACTATGACTTGTGAATCACAATGGACTTTGAGAGATTTGACGAGCAGACTTTGCGCTAACTGGAGTCCGGCCAGGAGGGCTTCGTACTCGGCTTCATTATTAGTAGTGGGGAATAGGAACCGAAGTGAGTAGGTTACCTCGTGTCCGTCGGGAGCGACAAGTAAAATACCAGCTCCACTTCCCATCTTGTTTGAAGCTCCATCTACGAATCCGCTCCAGCAGTCCGGCGGCTCTACTTCGGATTCCAAGGGCTGTGCTAGTTCGGCATTGGCAGAATTCTTCTGTTCGGCAATAACAGGAATTGCTTGATCGAACTTTGCTTCTGCAAGAAAATCTGCCAAGGCTTGTCCCTTGATGGCTTTCCGAGGTAGATATTCAATTGTGTGCTCTCCCAACTCTATAGCCCACTTGGCGATTCTGCCTGATGCTTCTGGTTTGGTCAACACTTGCCGAAGTGGCAGATCAGTTAAGACGCATACCTTGTGAGCATAGAAGTATGGCCGCAGTCTCCTTGCTGCATTTACTAATGCCAGAGCAATCTTTTCCAGAGGTTGATACCTGGTTTCTGGACCTCTTAATGCTCGGCTTGTAAAATAGATGGGAAGCTGCTTTAGGCCTTCTTCTCGTACAAGCACCGCGCTGATCGTTTGATCCGATGCCGCTAAGTATAAGAATATTACTTCGGCTTCGGTTGGAGCAGAGAGAATAGGAAGCTCGGCTAGATAACTTTTGAGCTCGTCAAAGGCCTTTTTCTGCTCGGCTCCCCACTCGAACTTTGGTGCCTTTTTCAACACCTTGAAGAACGGCAGTTGCTTTTCGGCTGCTTGGGAAAGGAATCGATTCAGTGCGGCTAGACATCCGGTTAGCCTTTGCACGTCATGTATGGACTTCGGCATTGCCATGTTCTGAACGACTTGAACTTTTGAGGGGTTTGCCTTGAGTCCGTTCTTTGAAACCCAACAACCCAGAAACTTTCCCGAATCTACCAAAAAGGTACACTTTTGGGGATTAAGTTTGAGGTTGGCTTTCTTGAGCACGTTGAGAGTGGACTTGAGGTTGTGCTCGTACTCCGAAGTGCTTTTGCTTTTGACGACTATATCGTCAACATACACTTCGACCTCCTTTCCAATCAGGTGCCGAAAAAGCTTGTCTACCATCCTTTGATAAGTGGCTCCGGCATTCTTTAAACCGAATGGCATCTTTTTATAAGCGAAAATGCCGAAATCAGTAATGAAGGCCGTTTTTGAAGCGTCAATCTCATCCATTAAAACTTGATGGTATCCTTTGTACAGATCAAGAAAACAAAAAATTTCAAAGCCTATCAAAGCTTCTACTTTTTTATCTATGTTCGGAAGGGGATAGCAATCTTTGGGACAGTGCTTATTTAGATCGGTGAAATCTATGCACATCCGCCATCCTCCTTCCTTTTTCTTGATCATGACAGGATTGGCCACCCACGAAGGATACTTCACTTCGAATAACACATCCGCCTTCAATAATTGACGGACTTCGTCATGGATGACTTGACTTCGTTCTGCCGCAAAGAGTCTTTGCTTCTGTTTTATCGGCCGGACCGAAGGATCAATATTTAACCGATGAGTGATTACCTCGGGGGGCACTCCGGTCATGTCCAACGGAGACCATGCAAAGACGTCTTTATACTCCTTGAGGAGCTGGATGGTTTTTTCCCGAAGTAGAGGCGTTCCCGCGAAGCCGATCTTAACCGTTCTGGATGGATCGTCTTCGTACAGCTGAACTGTCATCGAATTCGGCTCCGGTATGACTTCGGTCATTGCCTCTGACTCCGGCTGCTGTGATTGCTATGCTTGGTGGTGCCGATCTGACTGCTCGGCACTTCTAAGCGCAATTTGCAGACATTCCTTTGCTCTCTTTTGGTCACCTCGGATGACCGCTATCCCTCCTTTAGTAGGGATCTTGATGGTGAGGTGATAAGTGGAGCAAATGGCCCGAACTGTGTTGAGCCAGTCTCTTCCCAGGATGACGTTGTACGGGGACCGAGCTTTCACCACGAAAAACTCAATCATCGTACTGGAGCTAGTAGGCGCTTTCCCCACCGTGATCGGAAGGCTGATAATACCTTCAGGGCGGGTGTCCTCCTGGGCGAAGCTCTTCAGGGGAAGCGGAGCCGGACTGAGCCGAGCTGGGTCCACTTCTAGTTTGTCGAAGCACTCTTTAAAAAGAATGCTGACTGACGCTCCTGTATCCACAAACACCCTGTGGATCAGTTTGTTTGCCACTCCGGCTTGGATGACAATGGCGTCTTGGTGAGGAGAGATGGCCGGGACGGGATCAGCATCCGAGAACGTAATCACTTCGTCCTGCTTCAGCCTTTTATGCGTTGGCTCCTCTCGATTGGAGCCTCTGCGCTCTGACTTCAGGGACGACTTGGTCTTCCCGGCAGGGAGAGCGTCAATAGTCTGGATTACTCCATCATATTGCGGCTCGTCATCGTCTTCGGGATCCGGCTGCCTTTTCGGATCCTGAGGAGCGCAGTTCGCACCTCTCTGCTTCTTATTCTTCTTTGACTGCTTGCTTTGGTATTTTTTCAATGTCCCTGCCTTCACAAGAACATCGATACCTGCAGCCAAGTTTCTGCACTCCTCGGTATCGTGACCGTGGTCTTGATGGTAGGAGCAGTAGTTATCCTGGGGTCGGCGCGCGGCTGATTTCGTCATCCGCTTTGGCTTTTCGAACAGGTCAGAGTGCAGTTCGAAAATTTCCGCTCTCGGCTTGTTCAGCGGTACGAACTGAGCGGGCGGCTTCTCGGGATTGAGACGGGGTCCCAATCTGTCTTGCACCGGAGCCCTTTGAATTCTTTCAAATGGAGTCCGGCGAGGATGCCCCTGATCGCTATGATCGGGCTTCCTTCTGTCTCCTCGGGACGATGAGCTGTCTAACGACCGTTTGCGACGGTCTGCCTCATCGGTCCGGGAGTACTGGTCCGCAATGTCCCACATTTCCTGAGCTGTCAGCGGACCGCACTCAACGAGCTTCCTGTAGAGAGCTCCGGGCAGGATTCCATTTTGGAATGCCGAGATGACAAGCAGATCGTTGAGATCGTCTACTTGCAGGCATTCCTTGTGGAATCTTGTCATAAAGTCGCTGATTTTTTCGTCGCGACCTTGACGAATGGAAAGCAGCTGAGCCGAAGTGATTCGGACTTCCGCTTTCTGAAAGAACCTCCTATGGAATGCATCCATTAGATCTCGGTAAGATCTAATGCTGCCTTGGGGGAGGCTATCGAACCACCTTCTTGCGTTCCCGATGAGCAGCTCGGGAAACAGCTTGCACATGTGAACCTCGTTGAGACCCTGGTTCGCCATGTTATATTGATAGCGTCCCAAGAAATCATGAGGATCCACGAGTCCGTCATAGGTTATCGACGGAGTTCGGTAGTTCTGTGGTAGGGGAGTTCGGGTAATATCGTCCGAGAACGGAGTCCTCAATGCTCCGTACATGGCGAACCCGACATTTCTTCGGTATGGAGGAGATGGAGTTCTCCTGTGATTCCGGTACCGAGGATTCTTTCTCCTGGAAGACATGACACTACTGCGGTAGTGACTGTCTCGTATGGAGGGAGAGGGAGAATCCGCCGTTTTCGTCTCCGGCTGCTTTTGGCTTTTTTGCAGGAAGGTTAAGAATTCCTCCTGCTTTTCAGCCAAAAACAGCTTGACAGCCTCGTTCAAATCGGGCTGCTGGGAAGACTCGGTGTGACGGCTTTTGGAGCGGCTAGTTCCTTCACCGTGAGAACAGGAGGTAGTCTCCCGAGGCTGTTTCCCAGAGCTGCGGGCTGGACTAGCTTCCTCCTGGTTATCGCGAACGGTGTTACGGGTGTTACGTGATCTGGTACGCATTTTTGGGGTGGAAAAGGGTCAAAAATTCGCTTTATCACAAATTTTGTTCTCTGTTTCCCACAGACGGCGCCAGTGATGAGTCCGCGAATTTCTGATGTTAGTAGATGCTGGTAGAGAATAAAGACTACGACACAATGAATTTACGTGGTTCGATTTACTGAAGTAAATCTACGTCCACGGGAAGAAGGGAGGGCAAGATTGTATTGCTTGATCTGGGATTACAGCTTACAACACAGACTTGCTATATGATATTTTATCTCTAGAGAGCTTAACCTCTGTCTATCAGATCTAAGTTCTATTTATATATTGAACTAAGATCGTGGCTTGCATCACCACCCTAAGTCGTGGATGTCGTGTAGGTCATGGCCTAAGATCGTGGATGTAGCGTAGGTCATGGCCTACGATCGTGGCCTGAGTTGACACCACGTGGTAGTGGGTGTGTTGGAAGTTGTGGAAATCCTGTATGGGTCCACTAACTCCTTGTTCGGTCGAATACTGAGACCGAACTGCTTTGGTTGCCGATCTGAGAGTAGAGCTTGATGCCGACCTGAGGGTAATGCTTGATTGGTTGGCTTTTACCGAGCTGTAGGCTGAGGCCGAACTCTTTGGTAATGCCGAACTCATACTCTTCCTTGGGCTTTGGGCTGATGGGCCGTCATTGCTGTTGGGCTTGTTTAGTACGCACCCCATCATCTAGCTTTGGCATATATAGGCCAATAATTATATATTACTAGTATAAGACAGTATCAAACTTGCGGCCTATACTATGTTGGTTTTGGCCGGCTGCATGCCTACTTTCCCTCACCCTTAAATCTACTATAAATACATAGCTAATCAATATGTAACACTACCTACCTCCATAACCAAACTGAAAGAAAATAAAACTGCTGCATTTTGAGTTGCAAAATCAGCTCATGGCCTCCAAAGCTTTCTTGCTAGCGGTGATGGTCGCTGCAGCAATGGCAGCCCCTGCTTTCGCAGTCGATTACGTTGTTGGAGACGATAATGGTTGGAAACTAAACGTCAATTACAGTGCGTGGGCACAAGACAAAGTGTTCTACGTCGGAGACACAATTAGTACGTACGTTAATTAATTTATTCTAGCTACTTTATAAATGTGGAGTATGGAGAGTAATTCCTAACAACAAACTCATCAGCTATTTTGAAATTTATATTGTCACATAGCATTTACACACAACTAAACATGGGACAGAGGAGAGGGAGCAATATTTTATTAACACTTTTCTTCTTCTTCTTCTTCAGCTTTTAAGTATGCTGTGGGAGATCATAATGTGTACAAAGTGAACGGAAGCGACTTCAAATCATGCACGGTGCCGCAGCCGGGGGAGTCTCTGAGAAGTGGTAATGACAAAATTACCCTCGCGACCCCCGGGAGAAAGTGGTACCTATGCGGTGTTGGCAATGGCACACACTGTGAAAACGGGATGAGGCTAGTCATTAACGTCTTTTCCGGCGCCCCTACTCCTGCTCCTGCTCCTGCTGTTGAACCGTGGCCGATTTACAATGCTCCTTCCTTGCCGCCGATGTACGGTGCTCCTTCCCGGCCGTTTTACGGTGCCCCTTCCTTGCCTCCGATTTACGCTGCTCCTTCCCCGCCGCCGGTGTACGGAGCTCCGGCGAAGAAGCCGATGAGCGTTTGGAGCAACTGGAAGCTCAAATTTCACTTTTAAATCCATTTTCATGACATCTCTAAATTTCAATTCTAGCTACCTACTTTATTGTTACTTGTTTATTTATTTTCTTTTTGTTTTGTTTTGTTTTGTTTCGTGTCATGCAACTTTATCCGATGGGAGCAAGTGTTGTATCTCAATTCATATGTATTTTAATAATATAAATAAAATTTATTAGGACTATCCAGACTTTTCTAATCCCCTTACATATATCCAAATAAATTAAAGTAGAACTTTAGTGATCCCCATTTTTCATTTTAAATCTACACTTGTCAGTTGTCCCCTTTTATGTAAGTTAAAATTAATTCTTGTGATTTGAGGGATTAGCACGCTGATGAAAACTTGGAAAATAACGAGGGTTTAATTTGTGATAACGAGGTGCTATTCTAGAAACTAATTACTAATTGATTAAACAAAAGAGATGAAAAATTTGTAGCAATATAAGCAAACAAAGAAATTAGAGTGCAAGCATTGAAAGGGCAAGCAAATTTTCCTCATCTGCCCGCCTCTCGTAGCCTAAACGCATCGCCCTCCGCCAACCGTCCAACGCTACCCGTCTCACCCGAAACATCAACACCCGCAGTGCGTCGGCCATGTCCCAGCAGATCTCCCGGAGCGGCCCGTAGCTGAAGCCGAACTTCACCGCGAATGGCCAAAGCAAAGACACCATCAGAAGCGGAGCCGCCCCGCCGAGCTTCGTTAGCGGCAGAACCACCACCGCCAAACCCATCTCTATAAATTAATGCATGGTCTGCTTGTACATATATACCGACTATAAATAGAGTGTTTAATATTGAAATTATTATGAATCATGTTACAAGACAAAATTGGTGGCTTTATATTATTCGAGTAGGAAATTTCCTTGTAATTTCATGAAAATCGGACTTTCTGAGATCAATGATGTTGATGGCAGATTTTTCCTTGATTTTATTATATTTTTTTATTGGTTTATAATGTGAAAAAATATTACCAAGATTTAGATGAAATCATGAAACATTTATTTACTACTACATAGAAACGTTCAATCAACAGTTCGTCACGTGAGATTCTTTTTTTTGAGACATTTTAATAATGTAGATCGTGATAAGTTGATGCTCCTATATTTTAATGTTTAAGAATGTGATGGAGAATTGAGTATGAGTATTTAAGTTACCAGTTTATGTTAATTCTTTGTTATTTTACTTGTTAGGTGATGGAGAATGATTTAGACTGTTTGGTTACTAGTACTCCTAATTAGAGATTACTTTCTAGAGATGTTTTAGTAATTTTATGTAAAAAATTGAGAATTAGGAGTTTGTTCCTTAGCATTATCTATGTTTAGAGTAGCTTATCAGTTTGGATTAATATTAAGATAGAAGACATTATTATATGCGTGTGAGACTATTTTTGAGGGACGTACGTACATAAATTTTTATGTAAAGAAATCAAAGATGACTATTTTTCCCCCAAAATTGGTACGAAAATGCGATCACTTTTTCTTCTTCCCCAACCGCTTCTTTGGCAGCAGTTTCCCGGCGCTTCCACTCAGCTGCCACCGCCCCCTTACGCACTGAGTCAGCTCATTTTCCAATTCGCCCTCTTCATAAAGCTACTCCAATTCTCGCTTCGAATATGACCTCCGAGTCGACCGCCTCCGAACTCACTCATTCGACTCGACCAAACCGTCACCATCGTAGCTTCCCCCGGTGTCTCCGAGTCAGATTTCAGGCATATTTTCAGTCTAATTCTAGTATACCAGCTCAATTTGTTGTGAATCTGTGATTTTGATTTATATCGGCAGATCGTAATTCACATTTGAGCGTTGAGCTGTTACTAATTCGAATTATGCCATATCATTAATTCGTTATTGGCTATGTTGAAATAATAGGGAGAGAGTTTTCAAGTTCCAACCTTGATTATCTCTATGCATACTTGCACTTCGTATTGTAATCTTGTTAATATATGGTGAAGATTCATAATAGCATTTGTAATTTGACATTGTTTAAGTTTGTACTCTACCATCTCTTTATGATGTTGTTACTTTTCCCAGCAGAGAAGCAACGTGTATCAGTGTATGTTAGTTAGTGGTTAGGATATATCAAAGGGGGGAAATATGGCCGCGAATGTACCAGCATTTGTCTGAAATTTTTGCTTTATCTTTTTCAGTGTTTCTAGCTAAATGTATGAAGTTGCAAAAAAGAATATGAGAACAGATACACACCTTTTTTTGAGTTTCTTTGTAGGCCATAATCAGTATATTGATAACATGCTCATTTCAATTCTGATTTCTAAGAAAACATCCCCCTTATGTAGGGATTGTAAGAGCATCCACAATAGCGCCTCGCGCACCGCTTAGCCGAGCGCCGGCGCTAGGCGATCTATTGCAACCGCCTAGCGGTTTCCGGATTTAAAAACCGCCTAGCGCTCGGCGGTTCCGTGGCGCTAGGCGGTGCGCTGGGCGATCCGCTCGGCGCTATTGCAGCGCTCCGGATCGCCGAGCGCATCGCCCAGCGGATTTTTTAATTTTTTTTATTTAATATTTTTTTTGTGGAACTCATTCTTGGTTGTTTCTCTTTTATAGCGACATCCGTGAATGTTTTATGTTCCACTTTCGATGTGGGACAAACTCATTCTTGGTTGTTTCTCTTTTATAGAGACATCCTTGAATGTTTTATGTTCCACTTTCGATGTGGGACAAACTCATTCTTGGTTGTTTCTTTTTTATAGAGACATCCTTGGATGTTTTATGTTCCACTTTCGATGTGGGACAAACTCATTCTTGGTTGTTTCTCTTTTATAGAGACATCCTTGAATGTTTTATGTTCCACTTTCAATGTGGGACAAACTCATTAATGAGGATGTTGTAATGTTATTTTAATTTTAATGAAGTGTGTTTTTTTAATTAATGTACTTTTTAAAATTTTAATATTATTATTGAATTTTTCCGTATGTGTGTGGTAAATTTAATTCCGTATTTTGTGTGATTGTTAATTATTTATTTTATATAATTTTGAGTGATGTGGCTAGGCTATGGCTAGGCTATTTGTTTGTTTTGATGATGTGGCAGGAGGATTTTTAGTGTTGATGATGTGGCAGGAGTAGTTTGTGGCTAGGCTATGGCTGGGCTATTGCTGGGCTATTCCTATTGTGGATGGCCTAAAAGGAAAGGTTGGAGGATCAAGTTGTCATTTGAAGTTAAAGGAACTCATATAGCTGATGATGTGTTTTATGGTTTATGTTTAGATGCTGAACTTTTGTTGGTTTATAAGTATAAGCTAGCATCACTTGCATTCCGCAGCATTCTTTGCTGTCAGAATTGTTGAAGTACCACTTGATTTTGAAATTGCATTTTATTAATATCTTAGTATTTTTTATCTTGTTCATGTTATATCAAATGGGAATGAGGTGTTTAGAAATGCTGCATCAGTGCTTTACCTGGTTGTCTGATTTTAGTGAGTTCATATTTGTTGCAGGAATGCCATAGAATGTTCCTTATTCAAACAATGGTTGAAAAACATTCAAACAGAAAATGGACTGCTTTCAAATGGAGACATGTATTTAAGACAAGTCATCATTCAGGTTTGTAAAAGAACTAAATCCATCAGATTGAGGCTATTACTTTTCTTGGTGTATTAAGAATTTCCTAATTAATTATATCTAATTCATTTTGGAGCAATATGAAAAGATTCCAGTAGAACAACCCAACCTTTATTCAAATTTAGGGATGGTGCTATCTGTAGAATAACCTTAACTTTCATCAGAATGACAAATTTAGAGCTAGGCCAAAGTTCAGACTACAAGTCATGTACTCAAATCTTACTGATGCAATTTATCAGAAAGGGTTCACAAATAAGTTTTCTATACTGGCAGAGGAGGAGGCATGTTTCAATTATACTACAATGTTTACAGTTTTCCACTGTAATAACTGAAGTGTTAGATTAATATTGCTATATTAGACTGTCTCAAATACTTATAAATAAAAAATCCAGTTACTTATTTGCTGATGTTTGCCGGGCTATATAAGCATATCACTGTTTATGATTGTATAATCTCATTGTGAAACCATAATTAATGCATTTGTGTTTGCACAACTGACAAGAGTTCAGAACCACATTCTTTTCTATTTTATGTGTAATCGCACAAGGGCAATGATTAAATTATAAGCATAGCTGGTATCACAAACTTTGTTATGAGAATGATATTTATTTACATCCTTAAGTTATCTGAGATCTTTTAATTGTTGATGATAGGGAATAGACATGTTTGGGAAGCGCGTTGGATTTTTGAAGTTCAAAGCAGATATAGTTCATAAACAATCAGGGAATAAGGTACCTCATGTCCCTGTAACAAGTCTTTCTTGACTAATGCTCCTTAGTGTTCAAATACTATATTGTTTACTTTTCACTTTACACTTCTTTCTTTACCTTTGCACTTCTTTGTTTACTTTTCACTTTTTCCCCGTATACGTCGAGTGAAGTTGGTAAATGGATTATTTAAGTGACAGGAGAACAATTTATTGAATGATATCTTACTCATAACTCCTAGAAAAATGATTAAAGTAATCTAATCCCAGGGTGGTGGGAAGTAGGAAGTTTGGGCAGAACGGGTGAAGCTGGAGATAATTTCTTCTAAAACTAAACATTTTTGTGTAGTGTAGCGTGATTCTCTATTTGTTAAGCTAATAAAAGATCTATTGTACATAAATGGATAGGTTCCAGGAATAGTTTTTGCACGAGGACCCGCTGTTGCAGTGCTGATCCTTTTAGATTGAGATGGAGAGACATATGCAGTGCTGACAGAGCAGGTAGGTTCATTATTTTTGTTGTTCTAACTTCTAGGCAGTTATACGTTACCATGAATTTATATATCCTATTATTTGATCAACTTCTTCGACCATGGACGGTTAGGGTTCCTGTTGGAAAGCTTATGTTGGAATTACCAGCTGGGATGTTGGATGATGACAAGGGTGATATAGTTGGAACAGCTGTTCGCGAGGTCTCTTTCTCTGCATCTTTTATGCTACTATTTATCTCATATAACCTAGCTTTTCCTGTTGCAACTGATTTTCACTCACTAGCAACTATAACTGAAGACTTGTCACAAGATGTTAGATCCAATTGTATTCAAGAATCAGATTCTGCAGTAGTTCATTATTTTTTTGTCAGGAACAATAGGTGTGGAATACCTGTCATACACTTATATATCTTTTCTGACAGGTCCAGGAGGAGACAGGGTTACACTTAAACATCGATGATCTAGTTGATCTTACTGCCTTTTTAGATACTTCAACTGGAAACCAAGTATTCCCATCTCCGGTGAGTGTATTTTATTTATTTACTTCAGAATACTCCTTTGTTACATTGTGATATTTATATTTCTCTCTCTTTTCTTTGTTAAACTGATATTTCAAATACCAGGGCGGATGTGATGAAGGCATTGGTCTGTTTCTGTACAGAGGAAGTGTGGATAAAGAGATTATAAGACAACTACAGGGGAAAGAAACAGGTCTTCGAGATCACGGTGAGCTGATCCAGGTGCATGTAGTTCCCTATCGAGATCTGTGGCGTAAAACTGCTGATGCAAAAGTCCTGACAGCCATTGCCCTTTACGAAATGGCCAAGAGAGATGGTTTGATCCGCCACAGAGATTGAGCAAGCTGATGTTTCACATGGTTTGTAGATTTATAATGCCCAAGGTCGAAAAAAGCACACCAATTTCAACGATCGTGGCTCGAAGAACATAGGCTGATTACAAGATGTGAGTACTCAGCTCAGGATGAAATGTACCAAAAGTAAGAGGGAAGTTGACTGTGGTCCAGAAAAAATATTTAGGAATAATTGGTTGTTTCTGTTGCTAGTGTTCTAAGAGGCTGTACTCAGTAATGTATTACCAACATTTATTTAAGACCAAGTTGATGCCTTGAGACATACTACAATATATGAAGCTTAAACTTTGCTGCTAACAAAATCTGCATTGGTTGCTTCCCAAATGGTTGTGCCATCACAAGTGCAAAGCTTTTTGTAGTTCTCACCAACTCCTGCACTTCTAGCAACCACTGCAGCTGCAATGCCTTCATCTGATTTATCTTCACTTCCATACACTGCTATGGCTCGTCCAATAATGTCTGCAACCCTCAGCTTCTCCTTCGCCCCAGAATAGAATGCCTCGCCTTTTTCATCGACTTCCAGTGTTCCCAGGTCACCCAGTGGCTGGAAGAGCATACTTTCAGGTTAAATTAAGGCCATGAAACCCAAAGAATATGCAGAATGAGCAGAGCTATGGTTAATTAACCTAATATTGACAAGGGAAACGATACCAACCTCTTTTTCATCCTTCGAGGGATTATAGATTTTACCAGTGCTGGCAGCACCCTTTGTGAGATCACCAAATTGATTGATCGACCAACCGTGCTTTCCAGGGGGCAAACCGCTGAAGTTAGCTTCTATCCTAGCCAGTTCCATATTAACTTGGGCTATGCGGACAACACCATATATATATGGGCCTTTAAATTCAGCAACAGCTGCCGATACTAGAAAATCTGCACCATCAATCAAGTTTACAAGGTTCATTGATATTTCTATGATCCTTCCAACTCAGAAAAGTATTATCCCCCTAAAATAGAGAACATCCAGATGAACCAGCACTCCGGAGAGCTGAAGCATGAACATTACTGGAGACAGACTTCCACAGCCATGTAAACATATTACCGAGATAGAGGACAAAAAAGCAGAACTTCAAAGCTTACCATCAGGTAGACCTTGTCCAATTAATCTGGCCTTCCGTCCAGTCTGCTCCAATGCTTCAGCCAAAATCTTGACAGGTGAATTTCCAAGAACCCTTACAACCTGATCAGTTAAGTCCACATCTACTTTTTTAACGCCTACAAGTCGAGCAATGAGCAAAAAATCATCGATAAACTGTAGAATGAAACTACCGTAACTGGCTATACCAGCAGCATTACTTATAAGGTCCTCACCGTCAACAGTCTCCAACTTATTCTTGACAGAATTTACACAGCCCTCACATGTCATTTCCACCATAAATTCAGTCTGTCCAAACATGCTAACAGTATGAGATATTGCAATACATAGTCAAAAATACCAATAGTAGCCAGATGGTTGATCAAACATACTTTCCATTCTTAAACTAGTCAGTCAAAATTATAATTGAGGCAAACTGAAAGGACAGAACCCCAATAGAAGAAAACAGTAGTACGAAAGTAACAAATGATAAGTAAATGCAAAATGACCACTTTTTCACAATCTGAACGAGTTGAGGATGAGTCTAACACAAGGTGAAGATTCATTGGTGTATCTTCTACCCAGTTCTCGGTTATTCCTAATTTCGTGAGAACGTTTTCTCCGTTTTCTTCATTAAAATTTATCAGCCACGAAAACCATGGGAATGGACTGTTTCCATAGTTGAATTGCAGTCTATAAAAGTCACTTGGAAGATTATTTAAACCTACAAACAACTAAGAGGTAGGAATTGATCAAGAAGTCTGTCTTTTCTATTGGAGCTGGTTTGTTCAAACATTTACACTAACATTTACTATCATATGTGTACAAGTTTCTTCGTATAACATTTTCAGCCCTCAAATTAGAACAGTTTTTACTTAAGTCTGTATATTGTTGTTCAAAAAATCCAAAAATGTTAACATCTCAATAAAGCGGTTTATGGCTCTAAACTGAATTGCCAAAAATTACAACTTGACCATATACAAATACATGGTTCATTCAAGCCACCATGGCAACAGATTAATCATCACTTAGAAAATGAGATGATAAAGAAAAACTCACCATCAATTCTGGCAATACGGCGCCGTTCTGCTCCAAGAAAACATCCAAAACAAAAAATCAAAATCTCCGAATCACAATTCAATCTCAAATCAGAAAAAGTAAAACGAAATCATCACCTGCGTCGATTGTTCCGAATCCATTTCGACAGAAACAGAAGATGGGTTCGCTACAGCTTTGAAAAGACCCGATTTGCGAGCTGCAGAGAGACTGAGCAACCCGAAAGATGGGATTTTGAATAGCCTTGTGAAAGAGGTGGAAGATAAAGGAGACGATGCGATTGAAGAAATGGCTGGAATTGCAGTTCTTGTAGTTGTGGCGACTACTGAACTCAAAGATGCCATTTTTTCCCTTTATGACAGCTGATGCTGCCTAATTCTTTATTGTCTAGCAGCTTCTGCTTAGAACATTCTAGATTTCTAGTGTTCTTCCCAACTGTTAACTTAGGGCATCAATAACCCCGTCCCCATTTTCGGTCCCAAGTCCCTTCCACATCATCATTCCTCTACAGTTGCGGTCCAGGTCCCAACTGCTGTAACCCTGCAGGCCGCAACTCGGGCCGCAACTAATAAATGACACTATTCACAACTCCAACCTATTTTAAACGTAAAATAAAAAACGTTGGAAATTTATAACACGGAAAAATTAATTTCACCTAATACTGCAAAATTACAACATATAAATTTTAAAACTGAAAATAAATTTTAAATTTTCGAATTTAAAAAAAAAATCGGTTGCGGCCCGGCCCGAGGAGCGTATAACGCTGGGCCGGGACTCGCCCAGTTGCAGCCCGTCACCGTGCAACGCCGTCCCAGGCCGGGACGCGGGACGCTCTCCAGGCCGGGAACGTGGCCCCGGGACCGGCCTGGGCCGTAACTATCCTCTGTGTAACGCATGGGACGGGCCAGGACTCGCGACTTGCGGCCCGGCCCGCCGCGTTACAGATGCTCTTATACTCTAAAATGATTTTGTTTGATTGAAAATATCAATAATATATAATTTCTATTTTTTAAAAATAGAAATTATTTTTATTTTATTTGAGATTTCTATTTTATCTCTCTCATAATTATGAACTTTTTATTTTAGGATTTTTTTTCTAATAAAGTGAGACATGTTCTCCACTAATAATACTCCAACCACATTTTCTTACTATCTGTCTTTTACTTTACCAATTACATGCATTGAAATTCGTATCTTTTAAAAAGTTCTTATTTTTTCTACAAGGAATAACCTATAATAAATTCAAATTTCACAACTTTTTAGCTATTTTATAAAAGGCGGGATATATTAGAATTTGATTAAATTTTATAGTTTTTCAAAAATTTGACCTTTTATATATTTATTGTTGTTTTAAATTTATTTTCATTGCTTGTTGGTTTATTGAGGCAAGATCGTAACTAGTAGTAGTAAATAAAAAAACCACCATTGAGTTACCGATGCGATGCATCTGTACCTAGAGAGACAATATAGAATTAAATTGAATATTGGGGTTGATTAATTCAAAATTAGGATTTAAAAGATACAATTAGTTAACCCGACTTCTTCTCCTTTAAAAATTTGCCGCTAGCAAGCTTACATCGTCGACCTGGTCAACAACTACTCATCAGACTATATAAATTAAATAAAATTTCCCAATGTGACAATGCTGATTAATCCATTGAATATGCTTTGTTCTTCTTCCACACTTACGAAATTTGGCCATTTCAAACAATATGATTAGTAGGAGTGTTATAGTAATGTTAGTGGGCTGATGAAAATAACACGTTTCTACTTGATAGGTACAAAGAAGACTTTTCCCCTAAATAACGAGGATGTGACTAAATCTTATATATACCAGCACATAAACATAAATTTTGTAAACAACACTTGAAAATGAGCTCATTCTCCAAAATAACTCAAATTCTCTTGATTTCACTCATTTTCCATTCAGCAATTACACGTGCAATTGACGATTTAGAGACGTACATCGTCCATGTAGATCCGTCCGACACAAGTCTGGAAGAACTAGAGAGCTGGTACCATTCATTTCTTGGTGACTCAAACCCCTCCACAAGAAGAATAGTGCACACGTACAAACACGTGATCAAAGGCTTCGCGGCGAGGCTAACCCCTGACCAAGTGGCCATCATCCAAAAATACGACGGCTTCTTACACGCTAGGCCTCAAAGGCAGCTCCCCCTACACACCACCCACACTCCTGACTTCCTCGGACTACACCCTGAGTCCGGCCTCTGGAAGGACTCCAACTATGGCGAAGGCGTCATCATCGGTGTCCTTGACACCGGGATTTCCCCCGACCACCCCTCGTTCAGCGACGAGGGCATGCCACCCCCGCCAGCCAAATGGAAGGGCAAGTGCGAGCTCGCCTGCAACAACAAGCTCATCGGTGCCAGGTACTTCACGTTTGGGCAGGGGACTTCGCTCGATGAAAACGGACACGGAACTCATGTTGCGGGCACTGCCGCCGGGAGTTTCGTAGGCGGCGCCAACTCCTTCCGGAGAGCCAACGGCACTGCTGTGGGAATAGCCCCGCGGGCTCACATAGCTGTCTACAAAGTATGCACCGATACAGGGCATTGCTCTGAGAGCGACGTCCTAGCGGCTATGGACTTTGCTATCGAAGACGGCGTTGATGTGATTTCGATCTCTGTAGGACTCGGCCAGGATCCCTTCGCCTTCAACGCCATATCTCTCGGCGCTTATGGTGCCGTCAAGAAGGGCGTCTTCGTGAGCTGCTCTGCCGGTAACAACGGACCTTCACACGGCACGCTGTCGAATGAGGCTCCATGGCTTCTAACAGTGGGAGCGACCACAGTTGACAGAAAATTACTAGCTGTTGCACTTCTTGGGAATACAGAGGAGATAGACGGCGAAGCCATTATTCAGATTAACAATTTTTCGCAGACGCCGTTGCCTCTGATTCACACCGGATTTTGCATTTCTGGGGCATTAAAAGGAATCTACGCTCGAGGAAAAATCATTGCCTGTGATTGATGATTCCGCGAATTTTTGATAATGATAAATGCTCGTAAAAATAAATTACGACACAGAGAATTTTACGTGGTTCGATTTACTGAGGTAAATCTACGTCCACGGGGAGAAATGGGGGCAGGTTTGTATTGCTTGATCTGCGAATTACAGCTTACAACACAGACTTGCTATATGATTATTTCTCTAGAGAGATTCTAACTCTTTTCTACCAGATCTAAGTTCTATTTATACATTGAACTAAGATCGTGGCTTACATCATCACTCTAGGTCGTGGAGGTCGTGTAGGTCATGGCCTAAGATCGTGGCCTGAGTTGACGCCACGTGGTAGTGGGTGTGTTGGAAGTTGTGGAAATCCTGCATGGGTCCACTAACTCCTTGTTCGGTCGAATACTGAGACCGAACTGCTTTGGTTGCCGATCTGAGAGTAGAGCTTGATGCCGACCTGAGAGCAGAGCTTGATTGGTTGGCTTTTACCGAGCTGTAGGCTGAGGCCGAACTCTTTGGTAATGCCGAACTCCTCCGAACTCTTTGGTAATGCCGAACTCATACTCTTCCTTGGGCTTGTTTAGTTCGTACCCCATCACTACCCCCCCCGAAAGACGAAGTGAATCACTTCGGCGAAGCGAGTCACTTCGGCATTCTGGATAAAGGTACGGGGGAGGCTGACGTCAGGGGACGTGCCTTGCATGTGACTGCATTAAATGCGACAGTAAAATCCGGCCGTTGAATCCTGAAAAGGTGGGATTCGAAACGGTGCGACGATTTTGAAATCTTCGCCGAATCTGATAAATATGCTCTTTCTTCCTCATTTGAACACCTTTGCTGTTGCGTCTTCTATACTCTCTCTTTCTCGAGAAATTTTCTTCCGCTTTCAAGAGCTTCTTCAGACTTTCTTCACTTTCAAAAAGTAAGAAAAATGTCTTCTTCTTCTTCTTCGGTGTCGGGTAGCGGTAGGAAAGGGGATAAGGGGTCTTCTAGCCGGAAAGAATCCGGGGAGAAGACCGTAGAGTATTTTCACAGTATCTTGAGTAAGGATACTGTGATATCCCTTCACGAGAAATATTTTTTACCTGGGGGGAAGGCGGTGGTTCCCGACGATGATCATAGGGCTAACGACCCGCCGGAGGGTTATGCCACCGTTTACGAAGCCTGCTTAGAATGCGGGCTTCGTTTTCCTCTTCCCCCACCTTTTGTAGAGCTTCTTGATTTTTTTCAACTCCCTTTAGGTCAGGTGACTCCGAACTCTTGGAGGCACTTATCGGCTTTTGCTGCCGAACTGCGTAGGCTAGATAAGGATCTGTCTCTGAGGGCAATCCTTAATTTTTTCCAGTTTAAAAGGAAGGGATCTTGGTTTTACTTGATCCCCTTACAGCCTTTTAGGGCCTTCTGCAAAACCAAGTGGCCGAAATGGCAAAACCGTTTCTTTTTTTATAATAGGACTTCGGCTCCGGGCTTTCCTTGGAGAAGGCCGAAGTCCGTGATTCCCCATCCTCGGTTAGAACCGTTGGCCGAGCTCGAGGGCGAGCTCAATAAGATTCCTATGATTAGGAAACAATACTCGGAAACTGAGCTCGTCAAGGGCGACCTCGTGTTCGACATCTCGTCTTCGGACGAAGAGGCCGAGGGTGAGGATTTCTCTTTATCTTTATGCTCTACTGCTTTAACGAAGAAAACTAACCTTGTTTTCTTGCTTTTTGGCAGTGTTCATGCTGAATAAGGCTATCCGAAAGTCCTCCGAGCTTGAGGAGCCGGAGAAAGAGAAGGCTACCAGCTCGGCGCCTGATGCCGAGAAGAATCCGAAGAGGCAAAAGACCTCTTCGGGTCCAAAGAAGCCGGAGTCGACTTCGGCAAGTAGGAAGGGGAAGACCCAGAAGCCCCCGAGAGCGCCAGAGAAAGACGTGGTCTTGGCGCCTCCTTCGGAGCATATCTGTGAGCCATTTTTATGGCCCACGGACTTCGCCGAGGTGAATTGTCTCCTTGATTCTTTGGCTTGGCTTCTGTCCTGTATTTTTGGTGCCCTCTGCTGACTTTTTTTCTTATCCATTTTCAGAGGAACGATATGCTCTCCAAGCTCGTCGCCGTCGAACTCTCCAAAGCGTCCAATGACTATGCTGAGATGCAGAGGAAATTGGCGGCTGCTTGTCACCGGGCCGAGCAGGCCGAGGCAAACTTTGAGAAAGCCAGAGCTGCTAGGATTTCGGCCCAGGATGAAGCTCAGTTTGCCAAAAACCAGCTCGCCATCCAGCGAGAGCAGGCGAAACGGAGTGATGCTGCCGCCGTGGTTGCCCAGGGGGAGGCTCTCCGTGTTTACACGGAGAAACTCTTTTTGAGTAGCCAGTTCTCGGCTTTTGTCGGTAGTCTGGTAAGGCTAATTGCCGATAAGGGCGAGCAGGGGGCCGACGTCGTACTGCCTCTGTACAGCCGAGAGATAGCAGCTCGGCTTCAGAATCTGCCGCTCCTTGAGGAGCTCGCTTCATCTTCGGTCCTGCTTTCTGCAGACAGAGTCCGGAGTTGTCGAGCTGATCGGGACGAGAACCTGGAGGCTATCTTTGCCTCCGTGGGACCCGTTTCACCCGCTTCGACTTACAACGGAGAGGGTGAGGCCGAGCCGCTGGAGCGGGAGGCCGAAGTCGAGCGAGCCGGGCATCCGGAGAAGGAAGCCGATCAGGAGACGCAGCAGATCGGCTACGGTGGCGCCGAGCAGGCTGGGGAGAGCAAGGAGGCAGAGGCTGAAGCTGAAGCAGAGAAGGAAGCTGAACCTCACCGAGAAGGAGGAGACGAAGCTAGCGAAGTATGATTTCGTCTCCCTTCTCTTAGTTTAGTTTCTTCCTTTATGTAAAATGGCCTTGAAGCCCTCCTTGTATAGAAAAATTTTTTTTCTTATGAATGAAAAAATTCTTCTTTCTGCTCTTGTGTCTTCGTATAGCCTTTCGTACTCTCTTACTCCTGTTGTGGTTTACTACCTGCTCGGTAAGCTGAAATGCCGAACTGACGTAGCTGCTTTGTATTCTTAACTCTCAAGGAGCTGGAGGTACTTCACTGGAAGCGGCTGTACTCTTCGGCTTTAGACGAAGCTGAGAAAAGAGCTATAGCCGATCAGACGAAGAATGACGAGCTTCTGGCTCGTTTGGTGAAGCTGGATGCCGATAATAAGGACTTAGAGTCCGATAAGAATGATCTGGAGGCCGAGCTGAATACGACCATTGCTGAGAGGACTGCGTACGAGGATTACATCCGTGTGCGCGGGGGAATGACCATATCAGATGTTCAGAGTCGAGTTGACGAACTGTGGGAGGAATATAATGTACTCCGGAGGAACAATGCGCTGGAGAGCTCGGCTTGCCAACAAGTCGTGACATCATTGCGGCGCTGGGCTTCTCGGTA